>NC_056738.1:517317816-517336929 GCF_019279795.1 Protopterus annectens | reverse complement strand
CTAGAGTACATTCTTTTGTTGGTAGTACCTTATTGTAATACAATATTTACTGAATATGTAACATTAAATGATATGCTAATAATAGCAAGGGGCTAAATTACTATATATTTTGATTTATTTATTTTTACTTATTTATTTTACATTTGTTGACCGGGATAGTCTGACTGGATGTATGTCCATTTTCAGCGATGGCCCGGGGAGAAAAGCTTCACATTAAGACAATTTACAAGACAGAAATCTTGACCATATACAATACAGATAATGTCAGACAGGTTAAACATTTCAAATACAGGAACATTTATAAAGTACTGTTACAGTAACATACCAACATAAATAAGTTAAAACTTTTGAGTAAAAGGATTAATAAAACATTTTTTTGAGGGTAGCATTGTTTATAAAGTTTACCAAACCTTAGGAGGTGAGCTACTACAGTAAGGAATTAAGAGAGAATATCAGAGCACCTGAAATAGCATGTTAAAGATAGATAGTAAAGAATGGTCCTGCTAGGGGAGAAAGTGTCAGTCAGGATTTGTGCATGGGCAAAGCCATTGGGCTTTAAGGAAGATTCTTAATTGCTTCCTGAAAAGTGGGATAGAAGAAAGGGCTGTTAGTTCAGTTGGAAGAGTATTCCAATAGTTACCAATAGAGTTTGAGAACAATCTATCTCCAGATTTGTTGTTGGACTTTAGGGTAGCTACTAGTACCTTATTAGCTGATCGAAGGGTTGTTAGATTTTTATATGGGCAGATAAGGGTAGATAGTATGGGTGTATCTATGGGATGGTGTAAGATCTTGTGTATAGTAATAAGTTGCTGGAAAAGAATCTGGGCCAGATTCACAATGGCTTGCACAGAGTCTACGAGTAGAGTAAGACCCCATGCAGCCATCATGTCCAACAAGCGATCCACAAACAGCCTGTAGGGGCATGTAAGAGAGCACCTAACACGTCTCCTACATGGAGAGGGCTGTGATATGCAAATTACCACACTTGCAGCCGAAAGGCATGCAAATGAGGTAAATTTGCGATCCAGGAAGCAGAAACCTGTCTGAGTGGGAGATGTGTTAGCTACAGAAATGTACTCAGTTGACAACTGAGTACCATTTGGCAAATAGCACAATGGAGCCTTGTCAGCTCCAAATAAATAGTCCAAAAAATGCTCGGTGCTGACTTGATCCAACCAAAAAACAGAAGCAAACAAAGTAACAAAAAAGTCCTTGGTGGAACACCGCTGTATATCCAAAATAAATTTATTCTCCAACAGAACACATAGAATGTAGAAAGATAAGCGCTTTCGGGTACAGGACCCTTCTTCAGATAAAAACACAATTAAGATAACATGAATTTAAATAAAAACCTACCAATAGAATGTCAGTAAAATACCCGCCTTTTCTTTAAAGTTGGTCTCATGGGGATGACATCATTCAAACCCGGCCCCCTATGGGCCATTAATTCAATAATCCACTTTGACTCTATTAACTCAGTGAGTTGTTTGATATCACCCCCTCTAGTGTTAAGTTTAACATTAGCAATTGCCCTAAAAGTAAAGTTATGGGTAGGGTTGTGCTCTATATGTCTAAAAAGAGCGTTATGTACATCCCGATTTCTGATAGCAGAAAGATGTTGCAAAATCCTTACTTTGAACATATTATTGGTTTTTCCTACATAAAAGCAATTGCAGGATCCACAGTTGGCCACATAGACTATGTCTTTGGTTCGACAAGTGGCCCTAGCTTTCATAAGGAAGGTTCTACCAGTAACAGGATGTACAAAAGTAGTGTCCTTATTGACATAGGTACAAGCTTTGCACATTCCACAGGGTATACTTCCTACTTGTGTTTTAAACATTGGTTTAGTGACAGTATTCTCACCACACAGGATGTCTTTTAAGTTCTTATTTTTCCTATATCCAAAATTAGGGTGTGAACCTGCTATATGCTTAATTTTATCATCACTGACTAAGACATTCCAATTTTTTCTAACTATCTCACTAATGTCTTTAACATTACTACTATAGGTAAGCATAACCTTTTGTTTATTACTGTTAGTACTCTTGTTATAAGATGTGTCAGAGTCAGCCTCAGTACGGTACAACAAGGGTTTATAACGATGTTTCCTCCTACTTTTGTTACTATCAATCACATCATTCACCATCTTGGCTTGATAGCCTCTCTCAAGAAAGAGGCCTTTTAGCCTATCTACCTCATACTCAAAAGTAGGCTCATCTGTGCAAATCCTAGAGATCCTCCCCAATTGTCCCTGCACCACACTAGGAAAAGTATAGCGGGGATGCATACTGTCATACGACAGCAGTATGTTCTTCCAGCATTGTTTTCTATAAAGGCTAGTTGAAAAGCCTTCGCTACTTTGCTCTATACAAACATCTAAGAAGTCCAACCTAACTTGAGAAGTGTTCTGAGTAAATCTAAAGAATGTGGTAGTGGAGTGTAAATAACTAATAAAATCTGTCAACTCAGACCCCCCCCCCCTCCATAAAATAAAGACGTCATCCACAAATCGTTTATATAATCTGATATGTGACATCCATCTCATATTATTAAAAACAAATTCCTTTTCCCAAAAGTAAAGTACTAGGTTGGCGTATGTATTAGCACAGGGTGTGCCCATGGCAACATCCTGTGCTTGTCTATAGACCTGTTGTAAACCCAAGAATAAGTTATTTTCCAAAACCATGGTTAACATAGTTTGTACTAATTCGACCTTTTGACAATTAACATTCATATCCTTCAGCAATTGACCTATGGCTGCTATGCCATAATCATTATTGATAACCGTAAACAGGTTCTGAACATCAAGCATTACCATTAAGTAAAAATCATTACTAAAACCAGTCCTTGTAACTTCACCTAATGCCTTCAAAAAGTCTCTAGTATCTAACAAAATGTTGTCAATCTTCTCCACATAGGGTTTAAGTATGCATTCTAGCCAAATAGAAATGTTTTCAGTAACCCAGTTCCTCCCAGAGACTATTGGGCATAGGGGTGGGTCTGTCAATGACTTATGTATTTTGGGTAAGCCTTTGAAAATGGGAGTAACCACTCCATCTACCCATAAAAATTTGTAAAGGTCCTCGTCAATAATCATATCATGTTAAAGTAGTGTAAGAGCATTATGTACCTTTTCTGTTGTTTGTCTAACAATCAGTGGATTGATGGGAATATATGTGTCTGTATCAGATAGTAACTCACTAAGCTTATGCTGATAAAAGGTGGTGTCCAACAATACCACCACTCCCCCCTTGTCAGCCATCTTTATAGTTATATCTTTATTCTCACTTAAATTCTGTAAAGCTTTCCGCTGAGCTGTAGTTAAGTTATAATATTTACTAGCATGATTGTGCTGAAAGTAACTCATAAGGTCACACTCACAGGCATTAATGAACAGGTTCATTGAGGGAGTAAAGGGTGGTGCATAGTCACTGGGTTGTTTTAAAGATTTATTATTAGCGTTATCATTACCAAACATACATAGCAATGCTATCCCTCTACAATAAAGCATGAGGTCCATGACGACCTCATGATAAACACTTTCCCTGCTAGGCACAAAGGATAGACCTTTGTTTAACACAAACAGTTCATCTAATGTTAACTGATGTGAAGAAAGATTAAAAACAATACCAGTAACATCATTATCAGTCATTCTAGTGTCCTTCTTTTCTTCTGTGGGTCCCTTCCTTCACTCAAAGAGCATTTCCAGGCCCCTTTCTTCTTGACAGGTACCGGTAGAGCATGTAGAAAATGTTGCTCAGTGGAAGAGTCTTTCGGTCGTGCCCCCATACGGAAACAGTCCCTGGAGGTATGATCATCTCGTTGGGTTACAACGTGGGAACCAGTTCCAGTCGCAGTATCATCTGGGCCCTGCGGATGGACATCCGAGCATATGGAGATAGTTCCACTAACTGGTGGAATGTTTGGAACTAATGCTGTCTGCGTGGTGCATATGATGTCATCGGTAGTAGTCGAGCAAGTGCGTTCTATGCCAGAAGGCGGAGGCAAATGCAAAATGTTGCTTGAGGATCCATCTCTAGCAAATCCCTCAATGTTGCTTAAAGCTGTATTGTCTGATTGAGGTGCCGACGAATACTTAGATGGCCTTTGGCCTTTTTGTTGGTCCCCCTGATGCTGTCCAAACCTAGATCTGGGCCAAACAAAAATATTGCCCTTAGAGAAGTCATCGTAGTCTCTCCTCAATTTATTCATTTTTGCAATTGTAAGTTTTTTGTCACTGTCCCGTAAAGAGTTGAATACCTCATTCAAACGAGCAGAATAAAAGTTCCCAGTAAACTCCCTGGAGAGTTTAAGCTGTAAAATATCCACTTCTTTCTTTAAATCAGCTATCTCCTTTCCAAAATATTCATTTAACAAGCGTAGATACTGGAAGCCCATTTGAATGTTAATGAGCTGCCACTTGGCCAATAGCTCCAGATGGCGTTCCCCTTGAGTGGGCATACATAAGACCCTCATGCCCCAAGGGACTAGGCCATAATGTAAGCAGGCCTCAAGATGGTAGGTTTGCCATTGAAGGCGCTGTAGCCTTCCCATCTTGTAGCTAAAGTCTCTCAGGGTTTCATCAACGTTTTTATCAACGGAGACAGGAACTGAACAAGTCAAAGAATTTTCTTTAACAGCTGTGAACCACATATTAAGTAAAGGATTATCCATAGGTAAACAATCTCTGTAACCTTTACCTTGGGAATTTTCTAGGATTTGCACAGATGAGCCTACTTTTGAGTATGAGGTAGATAGGCTAAAAGGCCTCTTTCTTGAGAGAGGCTATCAAGCCAAGATGGTGAATGATGTGATTGATAGTAACAAAAGTAGGAGGAAACATTGTTATAAACCCTGGTTGTACCGTACTGAGGCTGACTCTGACACATCTTATAACAAGAGTACTAACAGTAATAAACAAAAGGTTATGCTTACCTATAGTAGTAATGTTAAAGACATTAGTGAGATAGTTAGAAAAAATTGGAATGTCTTAGTCAGTGATGATAAAATTAAGCATATAGCAGGTTCACACCCTAATTTTGGATATAGGAAAAATAAGAACTTAAAAGACATCCTGTGTGGTGAGAATACTGTCACTAAACCAATGTTTAAAACACAAGTAGGAAGTATACCCTGTGGAATGTGCAAAGCTTGTACCTATGTCAATAAGAACACTACTTTTGTACATCCTGTTACTGGTAGAACCTTCCTTATGAAAGCTAGGGCCACATAGTCTATCTGGCCAACTGTGGATCCTGCAATTGCTTTTATGTAGGAAAAACCAATAATATGTTCAAAGTAAGGATTTTGCAACATCTTTCTGCCATCAGAAATCGGGATGTACATAACACTCTTTTTAGACATATAGAGCACAACCCTACCCATAACTTTACTTTTAGGGCAATTGCTAATGTTAAACTTAACACTAGAGGGGGTGATATCAAACAACTCACTGAGTTAATAGAGTCAAAGTGGATTATTGAATTAATGGCCCATAGGGGGCCGGGTTTGAATGATGTCATCCCCATGAGACCAACTTTAAAGAAAAGGCGGGTATTTTACTGACATTCTATTGGTAGATTTTTATTTAAATTCATGTTATCTTAATTGTGTTTTTATCTGAAGAAGGGTCCTGTACCCAAAAGCGCTTATCTTTCTACATTCTATGTGTTCTGTTGGAGAATAAATTTATTTTGGATATACAGCGGTGTTCCACCAAGGACTTTTTTGTTACTTTGTCAGCTCCAAATAAAGGTTGCATATGGTTGAAGAAGCATGCTAATGGCCAAATATACGGCCATTGGAAAGTTTCCCTGATGCAAAATTAAAATAAAAATAATTTTTTTTCCGCCGATTTCCGATGTTTAAGCGTAGCGCAGTGCCGCGCAAATGGGGTACGCTATAAAAAATCATAAAATAAGGCAATAAAAGCCACAAACAGGGAATTTATGAAAATTGTCAAATGCCAATGTAAAGGAATAGCAGGCTGAAGACAACATGGCCACCGAGTAGGGGTTGCTAAGGGGAGAAGCCCAGTCGAAGACATGTAACCAAGCATTAGTAGGCAATCCTATGTAAATGAGTATTAGGATAGTGAATCGCACTTTTACATAACAAATGAGCATAGTCAGTGGAGTGTAGGAGTAGGATATGGGGAGGAACAGAGTAGGAGATAGGTGACATCACAAGGGGGTATGTATGAAAGTAGTGCAGCTCATTGGAGGACAGTGACATCACAAGAGGGTATGTATGAAAGTAGTGCAGCGCATTGGAGGACAGTGACATCACAAGGGGGTATGTATGAAAGTAGTGCAGCTCATTGGAGGACAGTGACATCACAAGGGGGGTATGTATGAAAGTAGTGCAGCTCATTGGAGGACAGTGACATCACAAGGGGGTATGTATGAAAGTAGTGCAGCTCATTGGAGGGCAGTGGCATCTGTTAGGTGTCAGTTAGACATCATGGAAAGAGGTGTGTCAACAGGTAGGCCAGGGAAAGCCAAGAAATGGAAGGTGTATACTGTGGATAACACCAAAGTTTCTTGCTGAGCGGGTATGCATGCGTGTGCGTGCCTGTAAACTCGAGTAAGACAGAGTGCGCTCATGGAAGCATGAGTGCACGCGTTTAAGCCTGAGTAAGCATGGATAAGGCTGTTGGAAGACCTGTAAACATGTTTGAGCTGGTGTGTGCACGTTTTAGCCCGAATAAGCAAGTTTTTGTCCGTCTAAGCATGTATGTGCGTGTGTGAGCTGCTGTGAGCGTGTTTGCGCTTGTATGTGCGTCGCTCCTCCTGAGGAAACAGAAAGGAAAAAGGAAGCACAACAAATAGCAGGAAGCTACCAGGTGATACTAGTAGAGCTAGCAGGTGAAAACAATCTGAATCAGGCAATAACACAGGCAGAACACTAGCCTAGCCCAGCCCAGCACTTAAAACTCTACAAACAACAGTGCAGTTTGTTTCTCACAAGAGACACTGAAACACCGGAGTATGCTACTAGAAGTGAAAACTGAAAAAGCTTCACTCAGACAAAAAATGCTAGGGGCTGCCATTGCTGTTATAAGACGACATATGCAACATGCTGAGGGTAGTGACAATGCAAATGCTACCGGACAACCCACAGTGAGGAGACAGAGAAGAGTGTACAGGCCCAGGGTCACCTACCAGGGGTTACATGAGCTGGAGATAGTGGAGTTCTATAGAGTGGACAGAGACCTCCTGCAGCAAATTGTTGAGCTGTGCAGGCCACGCCTCATACACAGAACCAACAGAGGGGAACCCATCCCAGTAACCAAGGTATGTGTTGGCCTAAGAGTACTAGCAACAGGTGCCTTTCAGAGACCAACTGGTGATATGATGGGGATATCACAGGCATCAGCATCCAGGGTACTGCACCAGTTCCTGGATGCCATGTCAGCACGTCATGATCATGTATATTTCCCCAATTCCTGTGAGGTATTGGCCAGCAATATGCGTCTCTTCCAGCAAATAGCAGACTACCCTGAGGTAGTGGATGCAATAGACTGCATGCATATATGCATCAAAGCACCAGCCTGTGAGCGGGGTAGGGCCTACATTAACTGCATGGGCTTCCCCTCCATCAACTGCCAGGTCGTGTGTGATGTCCAGGGCATAATAATGAATATGTGTGCTGGCTGCCCTGTAAGCTACCATGATTCCCATATCTGGCATCTGACGCAGCTGTACCAGACATTTGCCAATGGGGACATCCCACATGGTCACTTAGTGGGGGATGCTGGCTATGCACTGGAACCGTGGCTGATGACACCCATCAGAAACACACACACACCTGAACAAGAACGCCATAATGAGGCACATGCACAAACACGAAATGTAATCAAGCGTGTGTTTGGGGTGCTGAAGTCACGGTTCCGGTGCCTGGACACATCTGGTGGAGCCTTGCAATACTCACCAACTACATGTACCCAAATTGTCATGGTATGTGCTATGCTACATAATATGATCCTGCAAAAACAGCTGCAACAGGACCAGCATAGACCTGGGCCAAACAGCCCCCCACCAGTGCCAAGGCCATCACAGGCAGAGCGTGACTCAGAGGAGGAACAACCTGAACCTGCCCCAGTAGGCAGAAGGAGGCATGCCCAGTATGCCTTGGCCTTGGCAAAGAGGCAACGCATAGCACATACACTGGCTCAGTAGGAACCCTGGAAATGATACCTCTCTCTGACTCACACATATAGTAAAAGGGATGCCTAACTTGACACTACCTGTTTCCAAACATGTATAGGGAGTGCAGTATGTGCATCCGACATAGGCAGCCCTGCAGCACCACCTGAGGCATGATTGCCATGTGTTAAGCAATGTAAGGTAGTGCTAAACAGCATTTACCACCATGTCGTATATGCAAACTTGATGACCTTCAGTAGCATCCTACCCTCACCAAACATGAGGCCACAGTATGAAGACAAGATGATCAATTACAACAATTGGCTTAAGTATTGATGTCAGTGAAAGGGGATTCAATGCCTGTCAGCCTGGGATGGGATGCTCGACAAGACATGATGCTTTGCTAGGGATGGACTTCACCTATCACTTGTGGCCTATTAGATATTGCCAAAGGCTCTTGTCACCCCCATAGTGCCTTTTCTAGGTAAGGCTCAAAAGACAAACCCACCTCCATAGGTATCACAAGGGATAAGAAAGTATAAGTAATGCTACTCAATGCCAGAAGTCTAAACTGCAAGATGCATGCACTCCAAACACTCCTCAGCATGGAGAATGTTGATATCTGTGCAGTAACAGAAACCTGGTTCAAGGCTCCCAAGAGCACCCCAGCATTCACAGGTACACCTCATACCATGCTTTACAGCTGCAAAACATGGAATAAACTACAAAAGGAGGGTGAGTATAAATATTTGTCAAAGATACCCACACCCCCAGGTTGGTGGCACTGCATGAAGCATCAGAGACTACCCATGTGTAACCAACAGTGGGTAAAACTGCCTTCCAGTTTATAGCCTGCTACAGACCACCCTCCTAAACCCAGGAACCACACTTGGCCAACTGGAGAATACATGAAAATATGAATATCTCCCCAAACACCATTATATTGGGCGGCTTCAACTACCCAAACATACACTGGGAGCATTATCCTAGCTCCAACACCCTAGGCCAAAGGTTCCCAGAATTTATAAACCAAAATGCTATGGAACAACTTGCTACCACTCCCACAAGAGGGGAAAACATACTAGACCTGATCATCACCAACATGGGGACTCTATGCCCAAGACCAGAAGTGTATCCCTCACTGGTACGATCACACCAGATAGTAATCTCACTGGATATTCACATCCCCAACCCAGCCCATGGCCGGAAAACCACAGTGAAAAATGTTCACTAAAGCATATGTCACACACCTCAAAACTGAGGTGGAATCCTTCACAGCCTCTGTGTCTGTGGAAAACACGGCCCAGACCTCATAACCCTTTATAAATGCATTCTATGAACACCATCAGGAATGCATGGATCATGCAATTCCAAATAAAACCAAGACCCAATCCTCCAAAGGCAGGCATCATGTTTGGTGGACCCCAGCCATAAACAAACCATACAATACAAGGAGGAATCTATGATAGATCCAAATCACAAAAAGGGAAGCCATCTCTGACCAGTATTATTGAAAAACAACATCCACACATAAAATTGTCTAAGGCTATCCATGAGATAAAAATTGTACAGGATACCAAGGATAATCACAAGGCATGCTTTACTTGTTGTAGGAACCTGCATGGGAATCCCCAGATATGTTCAGAATTAGTCCAAAATGAAAAACAATACAACAAACCACAGACATTGCCAACATCCAAGCTGACAGGTTCAGTGCAAACTCTCCCCCCCACCAAAAGGGCAAATATCTATCCCAGCAGAGTGCTGGCCCACTGACATCGCAGATGCTCAGGTAACAGCCAGCCTCTCCAAAGCAAAACACACAGCTTCAATGGGACCAGACGGTGTCCCGGGCTGTGTCCAATATGAACCCCAAGAAGAATTGAACACACACGTAAAACCACTGTTCAGTGTCAGCCTTAACACACAATATTTACCCAAAGAGCAGTGTACAGCAACAGTGGACCCTCTCCACAAAGGTGGTGCCTCAACGGATACTGCAAACAATCGCCCCAGAAGCCTGACTAGGTTGGTCTGCAAAGCTATGGAAAGGATCATCATGGACCTCAGAAATAAACATATTGGGGACACACAGACACTGGATCCTACCCATTTTGGCTTTGTTAAGGGCAGATCCTGCCTCTTTAACCAGGTTGAGTCATTTGAAACAGTCACCAAGGCCATTGACGAGGGGATGGTAGTCCACACAGCCTACCTGGACCTTGCAAAAGCCTTCCATACAGTACCCCACTTGGTTATCATAGATAAGATCACCAGTTTCAATAGAAACCCTATGTCACTAGATGGGTTGCAAACTGGCTCAAGGACAGAACCCACATGGTCTGCAATGCTGGAACCATGTCAGACCACAAACCAGCTACAAGTGGCATCCCACAAGGCTCAGTCCTGGGACCTCCCTTGTTTGGTATATATTTCTCAGAGGTACAGGCCAACACAGAAGGACTGTTGCTGAACAAGTTTGTAGATGACTGCAAACTAGGCGCCATAATCGACCCTCCAGCTGACACAAGCATCCTACAAAAGGGCCTCATAGAAACAGACAACTGGTGCCAGAGCCATGTCCTCAAGCTAAACACAAAACAGTGTATAGTCCTCCCCTTTGTCAAAAACTAAGTGCCCACAAATTACTACATATGTGGCATCCCGTTAAGTATGGAAGAAGTGATAAGGGACCTGGGGACCCAAGTCGATAGCAATCTCACATTCCACAACCATGTGGCCAAAGTGTTCAGAGAAACATTTCATATAGCCCACCTAATCATGAAGGTAATCACATCTACATCAGTGGAGGTCATTGTGCCTCATATAGCCCACCTAATAATGAAGGTAATCACATCTACATCAGTGGAGGTCATTGTGCCTCATATAGCCCACCTAATCATGAAGGTAATCACATCTACATCAGTGGAGGTCATTGTGCCTCATATAGCCCACCTAATCATGAAGGTAATCACATCTACATCAGTGGAGGTCATTGTGCCTCATATACCCACCTAATCATGAAGGTAATCACATCTACATCAATGGAGGTCATTGTGCCTCATATAGCCCATCTAATCATGAAGGTAATCACATCTACATCAGTGGAGGTCATTGTGCCTCATATAGCCCACCTAATCATGAAGGTAATCACATCTAGATCAGGGGAGGTCACTGTGCCTCATATAGCCCACCTAATCATGAAGGTAATCACATCTACATCAGTGGAGGTCATTGTGCCTCATATAGCCCACCTAATCATGAAGGTAATCACATCTACATCAGTGGAGGTCACTGTGCCTCATATAGCCCACCTAATCATGAAGGTAATCACATCTACATCAGTGGAGGTCATTGTGCCTCTTAACTCATCCCTCATCAGGCCCATAATTGAGTACAATGCCCCTTGTGGGATGTACCTTTTCAGACACCTGCAGCAGCTGGAAAGACCACAAAAGTACCTCACCAGGAGGATCAAAGGGCTCAAACACATGCCATTCACTGCCCGATTAAAGAAACTGCAGCTCCACTCAGTGGCATACTGCCTGCCCAGAGGCGATCTGTGCCAGATGTATAAAGCCATGTCCAACCTGGAATCAATGGACATGCCGCACCTTGGAAAATCAGAATCCCATCAAGCTACGTGCTCAAGAGACCTGAACCTCAGGACTGAAATAAATAGGACATGCTGGAGTGACAGATCCATAACCCAGAGGCTCCCCCCACTCCTGAGTAAACTCCCACTCCAGGTTAGCCAGAGTCCCTCATTGAATCTCTTCAAGAGGAATCCTGATGAGTGGATTGGAGATTGTAGGTTTACCCTGGGTATCACTTCCATGTCACTGTTAGCCAGAGGCACAGTATACTAACCATGAAAAATGTAATGGCAAACTCCACTTACAATGTATGTTGAAAGCCAAACACACTCTGGCTAAATGCCCTAGGGCAGATAGCCTAGTATGAACCTATGAACAGAATCACACACACCAAGTAGTACAACTGTGTCCACCCAAGTTGGTGAATACACAGCAATGTCGGACAAGCCTGGTTTAAGTAGGCCATAGCTGAACAAAATGCAACATGCTCATAGTTGCCCAACTGGCCCTTAACTAGTCTGGTCTGCTAAGTATGAGCATTTACAGCAGTGATGGGACTCAAACCCATGATACTGTGCACTATAGTGAAAGTACTGAACCACTACACCATGACAGTATTGCAGTGTTCAGCCAGTATGAGAGAATGTTGCCAAGTCTTTGCAAACTATCCCATGGAAACCGTGCAAGCACAGTATAATCCCTGTTGAGTTATGACACAAAGGAGTCTGGCAGTAAGAACACAACATGACTTCCAACACACACAGTATTAATGTCAATATTGGTCATGTTCACATGCAACCACAAATGTAGGGGACTTCAGATCACAACATATGGAAAGGTCACACTGGGCATGCTCACACACCTGGATAAATGAGACACATGTCAGGCAACAAACCATGGAAAGCCTGAACTGGGCATGCTCACACACTTAGGCCATGTCTGAGTATAGCAGTCAGTCACACATATCTGGCAGTTGTATGTGTTAAGCCAGGAACCTCCCACGATCCAGCAATCCACCCTGTGCACACAGTTAAATGACAACAGACACATATATTAATATACCAGAACCCTGTCATGATCAAACATGTTACGCAGATGCACAAGTTGTTCACAGAAGCTGTGAAAGCTACGGCAATAAAGACCTGCAAACAGTAGCAGCAACAAATATTGTGAATCCCAAACATAAACATAGGTGCAGAGGTGAATACTAGGCTGTCTGCACTAGGGAATTCATAAGCCTAGGCAGAGTGTATTTGGCATCTGCCTCCCCAGTAGAGTAGCCTACTGTGCCTCTGTAAAGTAGGTCACAGAAGGCACCCTTTAAGGCTACTTTGCTGTGCCTCTGTTAAGCAGGGACACAGTGGAGATCCCAGGGATGAATTTGCAATTTCCCATCCATGCGGCTGTATTTTGCTGGAAGAGGGTTGGTGAGGGGCTATGTCTAACTTTAATTGGGATTCAATTTCAGAGTGAGGGGAGCCTGTGAGTATTGAATCTGTCCCTGCAGCATGTCCTATTTATGTTTGTGCTGAGGTTTACGTCCCTGGAGTGTGTAGCTGTAAGGGTCTTGGATGTTATGAGGTGGAGCATGTCCATTACTTCTGGGTTTGAAATGGCTGTGTACGTCAGGCATAGATTACCTCTGAGTAGGCGTTAAGCAACTGAGTAGAGCTGGAGATCCTTTAGCTGAGCTGCATAGGACATCTGTGTGTAGCCCATGATTCTCTTGGGGATGTACTGTTGTGTTCACTGTAGTTGCCACAGGTGTTGTGTAAAGTACACCCCAAAAGGGGCATTGTAGTCAAACATGGTCCTGATGAGTGAGTAGTAGAGGGCCACAACGACCTCACATGATCTACATGCAAACACCCATGTGACAAGGAGGGCTATACAAAGTTCTTAGCAATGACTGTCTGTCAATGTGATTAGCAAAGGAGAGGTTATGATCTATCTGGGTCTGTGGGATATTGCTCTGTTATGTAGTAGCTTCCTCTTTCTGTTGTACAGCTTATATATGGCTGAGGTCAACCAGACAGGTCTCCTGTTTTGGAGGAGTCATGGTTTTATGTGGGATAGCATGATCAATGCATACCTGCAGCTGCTCATACAATGCGTTTGTAAAGAATTCTGCAGATTGGTCTGTATTAACCTCCAGCGCGGGGCCCCTGAAGTATTCCACCTCAGTCTTCACAAGTGCAAAGTCTGCTTTTGAGAAATTCTTTACAGTGATTTCCTTGGCTGGGTGTGGGGACGGGATATGGATGTCCAGGGAAAGTTGATCATGGTCTGATCTTAACAATGACAGTTCTACCTCTGGTGTGGAACATAGAGTCCCCATGTTGGTGATGATCAGGTCCAATATGTATTCCCCCTAGTGGGTGTGGTGACTGGTTGTGCCATAGCACATGGATTCACAAATTGTAGTGGCTGTAGGGTGATGTTGAGGGCTTGAGTAGTATCCCAGTCAATATTTGTGTACCTGAAGTCAACCACTATAATGGTGTGTGTGAAGACCTTCATATCCGACACTGTTCCCAGGAAAGCCAAGTGTGGTTACTGGGTATGGGTGGGTGGTCTGAACTACACACCAAACCAAAAGGCAGTTTTGCACAATGGTAGGTGTATATGTATGGCCTGTCATGCTTAGTGCAGTGGGACCAACCCAGAGGTGTGTGTATCTGTGATGTATATGGATACACCCCCGACTTGTGTTCTGTGTCACAAGTCCTGTGGTCATGAAGCATGGTATAGAACATAACCTGGCAGTGCCAGTGTGCATATGTGACCCTGAACTATGTTTCTGTGAATGCACAGATATTGTTATCCCCCATAATGAGGGATAGTTAAAGATGTACATTCTTCTTTGGAAAGACTGATGATGTCAGCACCCTATAAATACAGCAGGAGAAGGGAAATCATCCAGTAATGTGAATCGCGTGCTGTCCTAATGCGTCTGTCTCATGTATCCTAGCATAGTTAGGTAGGGTTTGAATCCTGCAAATGCTCTGTGTGTGTGTGTGTGTGTGTGTGTGTGTGTGTGTGTGTGTGTGTGTGTGTGTGTGTGTGTGTTTGCAATTCTTTGTGAAAGGAATGGCCATTTTGAAGACACACTAAAAGATGTACATTCTTCTTTGGAAACACTGATGATGTGTGTATGTCTGCAATTATTTGTGAAAGGAATGGCCATTTTGAAGACTGGGATAACACACTAAAAGATGTACATTCTTCTTTGGAAACACTGATGATGTCAGCACCCGATAAATACAGCAGGAGAAGGGAAATCATCCAGTAATGCGAATAGCATGCTATGCTAATGCATCTCTCTCTCAAGTGCCATAACCTAGTTATGTAGGGGTTTGAATCCTACAAATGCCATGTGTGTGTTTGTCACACAGTTTGTGAATGTGTTGTGTGGTTTGCTTTCATTATTGTATGACATATTATTATAACAGTAATTGCCATGCACACATCAGGTATGTGTTTGCCACATACAGATATGTACCTGTGACCTTAAATAGTTCCTATGTGTGAAGCCTGCCCCATATGGGGGTGGCACAGTGGTGCAGTGGTTAACATTGTCACCTCACAGCAAGAGGTTCTTCGGTTCGATTCTTGGCTGGGGTGCCTTCTGTGTGGAGTTTGCATGTTCTCCCTGTGTTCGCGTGGGTTTCCTCCAGGTACTCCGGTTTCTTCCCACATTCCAAAGACATGCATCTGGAGCATTTCTCCCTGGGCCTCCGCTGAAAACAGGCTCTATGGAGCCTAGTCGGATATTCCCGGTCAACAAATAATAAATCAATAAATAAATAAATAAATAAAATAAATAAATATGAGTACAGTTGTTACCTTTGCCGCCATGTGCCGCAGCTTACCAGACCTTAGGCCATACATGTATGTTGGTGACAATGCAAGCTACTGCAGTGATCTGTGTCCTAGGCCAACTATGTGACACACACCCATGAAAGCTGTGATAGATTAATGTGGGTGATGGTTCATATCTGCAGTATATGTCAGACATGTTAGAACACAGCAAAGTCTGTGAGTGATGGCCATCCAGTGTAGGTGTATGGCAACTGTTGCCGATATGCATACAGACACCTTCTTGCTTAAGTGATACACAGAGGGACTGCAGAATACATTTGGAAATGTGAATATCACAGGATAGACAAGATAACACCTGTCCACATGTACACACCATTACCCATTCTACATGATGGGTGCTACCACCTACATGGTACTGTTGGAATACTATGTTAACTACATGCCGATGACAATGCCACAGTTGCGTTACAGCAATATACCATGGCTTGGACAACAGGCATCTGTCCAATTGATACCCTTGTGGTGGTTAGTGTGTCATGTGTAGAATGCATTGCAGGCCACTGTATGTATTTGCAGTCATGGATGGACATATCAATAGTGTGTTGGCATGTACATGAGACTGCTATATGCCAAAGGGTATTGTTCCCAGGGATGTGTGGGGCTCAGTAACAATGGCTACTGGTATAGTGTAGTACTGCAGGGATATCACTGACACCAGGTTCCTACGTCTGTGTATCAGTGGACGAGACACCATGTAATGACCACTGAATGTCAGGCTGTGTATACTACCAGAATGCAGACCATTGACATGTGGAAACCGTATCATCCACAGCATACTGTCAAACCATGTCATGTTCCATGCTGACCATGTTCACAAATGTACACCTGCAAATCAGTGATGCAAACATCACACATGTACTGTCCACACTAACATGCAGGCACAGGTACACACAACAGCCATGTGGCACATGTGCAGACAGTACACTTTGGGAATTAACACTGGTGCATACAAAACTGCAATGACAAACATAGTTAATGCATCATGCATGCTCGAATATACCCACAACAATATCATTACACTGTACTGTTAACAACATGATAATATTACTACAGTGCTATGTAGTCACCCTGTGCATCAGTACCATGCTATCCTGTTCCAGCATCAATGTTACAGATGGCAGGAGGTGGCACAGTTTCATCATATGCACAGGGTGTGTACTTGGTTTGCCAGAGTCTGCCATTGACACATCCAATCAACATGTATGTGTGTGTGTGTTAGTGAGGGACAACAGTACAAGATGGGGCAACGTTGCTGTGATGCGTGTGTGTATGTGTTAGCCCTAGGTGTTAGCATTATGTGTGTGTATGCATGCACACAGTTCCACCATGTGGCTGCCATATATGGGTGTTTGTGGACAGCCACAGACTGTGCCTGCCAGGTCATACAGGTCACTGTCTCTGGCCACGGACACGGTACCTGTGCCTGGCAGGGATGCTACGGACAGTATCAGGTACTAAGCCAGACTGGCTACTGTCATCAGAAGCAGTGGGTTGTTGACTGGACACATGTCCCTGCTGGGACTGTCCAGAGCCATGTGCATGTGGTCTTCTAGGACAGTCTAATGACAGCACAGACCCAGCATTGTTGGGGCTGGTACTGGCACTATGGTAGCGGCTTCGGGTTTGTTGTCATCTGCGATGACTGGCAACTGATAATGTTGCTGGCAGACATCCACGTCAGCGCCTCAACTGTCCTGCACTGTTCTGGTTCCTGGACATGTAGTTGTGGAGCAGATCTAATGTGTCCCCCTGACATCTATCAATGACCTCTCTGATGTTACGGATGGCAGACGCAACGTCAGGCATAGTGTCATTCATAGCGGTGCGATGTGCTCTAAGCTCCCTCAGACCCTGTCTGGTGTACTGCTCCATACGTGCCTGTGCCTGCATTACAGCCTGGAACATAGCTGAGGTTGATAGACCTCTGTGGGCACGTCTGACAGGGGCAGTACGACCATGGATGCTCCCATGAGAACCCCTGGACATCTGCCTGTGTGGTACCATGTCAGGAATCTGGCCATGGCTGCTGTAAGGGGATGCATGTGCCAATGATACCATGCTACCCTGGTCAATGCCCACTGTATGCTGTCCCTCAGCTAAGGACATTGGTGACAATGGGTGTATCGGCAGGATGACTGTGCGCATTGATGGGGTTGACTGCTGTGTACTGTGAATTGGATGACCAACAACAGACCCTGTCACACCTCCCTGTGCCATTACACATGTATCATCATTAGCACTATCCCCAGCAGTGGCTTCAGGTTCCCTGCTGCACTCCAGCAGAGCAACATCAGAACCTGTGTGAGGAAGATAGGAAACACAGTTTACAAATGTGTACACGATATTAGCACACAGGCACACATGCACACATGCACACATGCACACAGGCGCACATGCACACAGGCGCACATGCACACATGCACACATGCACACAGGCGCACATGCACACATGCACACATTCACACAGGCACACAGGCACACAAGCACACAGGCACACTCCTCAGTACAGCAGATACAAACACAGACACACCTGCAATCCAACACATACACAATACTGTTTTAGGGTGGGTGACTGTTTCACAAGGAAAAACATCACTGCACATGTGTCAGCATGCAGGTTATGTCTTGCACAGGAACATGCAGTGCAAGTGTAGACAGCCCTTGTTAATAACAGTATACGTGTACTTGATGCTTGTGTGTAGTTGTTCAGTGATTGTCTCCACCCTGGGACACAATGTGTACAAGGACATAACAATGTTGTGCAAGTGTTACAAGCTGTGGGTGCATAGATTTGCACACACACACACACACACACACACACACACACACACACACACACACACACACCACATGACGGTGCTACGCAATAACAGCTATGTGTACTTTTGTGGTCAGTGGAACTGGATGTGGTGTAGTAACGTGAGCCATGATCAACATGCTTCTTGTGGTCAGTCAACAATAATAATGTGTGCCAGACAGGCAGCTAGCATGCTGTACCTGAAGTGCAGTACCATGACTACATCCACAATTACACAGCTACTTGTTACATGGGTGTGTAAGGTGGCCAATAGTGAGCATTGCCTAACATGAATGCATTATTTGTTCCAGACTGTTGCACAAAGACATGATAGGCCTCTACCCCTCAGGTATATTATGTGCACTGCATAGATAAGTGGGATGCTGAAGGCTGGCCATACAGCAGATGTCATAATTGGACATGTGTAGCAGACTAATGTGTAGTGTGTATGCCAAACATGTGTGTGTTGTGTACATGTGTATCTGGTATGCCTATACAATGTCCAGTACTGTGTTGCCACACATGTGTGTCATGCTCTGTGTATTGCATGTGAGTGAGGCAGCTACTGAGAATAATGGGATATGCATAGTCTCACAGCAAACATGCACAGCATGCATTATGTGTAGGTGTGTCACATGTGCACAGACTACACCTCCATATGACATGCACATGTCATTAGCAATAG
>NC_056738.1:517300996-517317316 GCF_019279795.1 Protopterus annectens | reverse complement strand
ACATTTGTGAACATGGTCAGCATGGAACATGACATGGTTTGACAGTACTGCACAATGGGTGATACGTGTTTCCACTTTATATGTCAGTGGTCTGCATTCTGGTAGTATACACAGCTTACATAGCCTGACATTCAGTGGTCATTACATGGTGTCTCCACAACTGATACACAGACGTAGGAACCTGGTGTCAGTGAGATCCCTGCAGTACTACACTATACCAGTAGCCATTGTTACTGAGCCCCACACATCCCTGGGAACAATACCCTTTGGCATATTGCAGTCTCATGCACATGCCAACACACTATGGATATGTCCATCCATGACTGCAAATACATACAGTGGCCTACAATGCATTCTACACATGTCACACCTAACCACCACAAGGGTATCATACGGACAGATACCTGTTGTCCAAGCCATGGTATATTGCTGTAACGCTACTGTGGCATTGTCATCGGCATGTAGTTAACATAGTGTTCCAACAGTACCATGTAGGTGGTAGCACCCATCATGTAGAACAGGTAATGGTGTGTACATGTGGACAGGTGTTTTCTTGTCTATCATGTGATATTCACATTTCCAAAGGTATTCTGCAGTCCCCCTGTGTATCACCTAAGCAAGAAGGTGTCTGTATGCATATCGGCAACAGTTGCCATACACCTACACTGGATGGCCATCACTCACAGACTTTGCTGTGTTTTAACATGTCTGACATATACTGCAGACATGAACCGTCACCCACATTAATCTATCAAAGCTTTCATGGGTGTGTGTCACATAGTTGGCCTAGGACACAGATCACTGCAGTAGCTTGCATTGTCACCAACATACATGTATGGCCTAAGGTCTGGTAAGCTGCGGCATGGCAGCGTAAAGGTAACAACTGTATTCATATGGGGCAGGCTTCACACATAGGAACTATTAAAGGTCACAGGTACATATCTGTATGTGGCAAACACATACCTGATGTGTGCATGGCAATTACTGTTATAATAATATGTCATACAATAATGAAAGCAAAACACATTCGCAAACATGGCATTTATAGGATTCAAACCCCTACCTAAGTAGATTATGGCACTTGAGAAAGATGCATTAGCACAGCACGCTATTCACATTACTGGCTGGTTTCCCTTCTCCTGCTGTATTTATAGGGTGCTGACATCATCAGTCTTTCCAAAGAAGAATGTACATCTTTTAGTGTGTTATCCCAGTCTTCGAAATGGCCATTCCTTTCACAAAGAATTGCAGACATATGGTCTTTCCAGCTGCTGCAGGTGTCTGAAAAGGTACATCCCACAAGGGGCATTGTACTCAATTATGGGCCTGATGAGGGATGAGTTAAGAGGCACAATGACCTCCACTGATGTACATGTGATTACCTTCATGATTAGGTGGGCTATAAGAGGTACAATGACCTCCACTGATGTACATGTGATTACCTTCATGATTAGGTGGGCTATATGAGGCACAATGACCTCCACTGATGTACATGTGATTACCTTCATGATTAGGTGGGCTATATGAGGCACAATGACCTCCACTGATGTAGATGTGATTACCTTCATGATTAGATGGGCTATATGAGGCACAATGACCTCCACTGATGTACATGTGATTACCTTCATGATTAGGTGGGCTATATGAAATGTTTCTCTGAACACTTTGGCCACATGGTTGTCGAATGTGAGATTGCTATCGACTTGGGTCCCCAGAACCCTTATCACTTCTTCCATACTTAATGGGTTACCACATATGTAGTAATTTGTGGGCACTTAGTTTTTGACAAAGGGGAGGACTATACACTGTTTTGTGTTTAGCTTGAGGACATGGCTCTGGCACCAGTTGTTTGTTTCTATGAGGCCCTTTTGTAGGATGCTTGTGTCAGCTGGAGGGTCGATTATGGCGCCCAGTTTGCAGTCATCTACAAACTTGTTCACCAACTGTCCTTCTGTGTTGGCCTGTACCTCTGAGAAATATATACCAAACAAGGGAGGTCCCAGGACTGAGCCTTGTGGGATGCCACTTGTAGCTGGTTTGTGGTCTGACATGGCTCCAGCATTTCAGACCATGTGGGTTCTGTCCTTGAGCCAGTTTGCAACCCATCTAGTGACATAGGGGTTTCTACTGAAGCTGGTGATCTTATCTATGATGACCAAGTGGGGTACTGTATGGAAGGCTTTTGCAAGGTCCAGGTAGGCTGTGTGGACCACCATCCCCTCATCAATGGCCTTGGTGACTATTTCAAATGACTCAACCAGGTTTAAGAGGCAGGCTCTGCCCTTAAAAAAGCCAAAATTGGTAGGATCCAGTGTCTGTGTGTCCCCAATATGTTTATTTCTGAGGTCCATGATGATCCTTTCCATAGCTTTGCAGACCAACCTAGTCAGGCTTCTGGGGTGATTGTTTGCAGTATCCGTTGAGGCACCACCTTTGTGGAGAGGGTCCACTGTTGCTGTACACTGCTCTTTGGGTACATATCGTGTGTTAAGGCTGACATTGAACAGTGGTTTTATGTGTGTGTTCAATTCTGCTTGGGGTTCATGTTGGACACAGCCCAGGACACCGTCTGGTCCCATTGATGATGTGTGTTTTGCTTTGGAGATGCTGGCTGTTACCTGCACATCTGCAATGTCAGGAGGCCAGCACTCTGCTGGGATAGATATTTGCCCTTTTGTTGGGGAGGGTGGGGAGAAGTTTGCATTGAACCTGTCAGCTTGGATGTTGGCAATGTCTGTGGGTTTGTTGTATTGTTTGTCATTTTGGACTAATTCTGAACATACCTGGGGATTCCCACACAGGTTCCTACAATAAGTAAAGAATGCCTTGTGATCATCCTTGGTGTCCTGTACGATTTTTATCTCACAGATAGCCTTAGACAATTTTATGTGTGGACGTTGTTTTTCAATAATACTGGTCAGTGATGGCTTCCCTTTTTGTTATTTGGATCTATCATATAGTAGCTTCCTCCTTGTATTGTACGGTTTGTTTATGGCTGGGGTCCACCAAACAGGATGCCTGCCTTTGGAGGATTGGGTCTTTGTTTTATTTGGGATTGCATGATCCATGCATTCCTGACGGTGTACATAGAATGCATTTATAAAGGGTTATGAGGTCTGGGCCTTATTTTCCACAGACACAGGGGCTGTGAAGGATTCCACCTCAGTTTTGAGGTGTGTGACATATGCTTTAGTGAACATTTTTCACTGTGGTTTTGTGGCCATGGGCTGGGGTGGGGATGTGAATATCCAGTGAGATTACTATCTGGTGTGATTGTACCAGTGAGAGATACACTTCTGGTCCTGGGCATAGAGTCCCCATGTTGGTGATGATCAGGTCCAGTATGTTTTCCCCTCTTGTGGGAGTGATAGCAAGTTGTTCCATAGCATTTTGGTTTATAAATTCTGGGAATCTTTGGCCTAGGGTGTTGGAGCTAGGGTAATGCTCCCAGTGTATGTTTGGGTAGTTGAAGCCACCCAATATAATGGTGTTTGGGGAGATCTTCATATTTTCATGTGTTCTCCAGTTGGCCAAGTGAGGTTCCTGGGTTTAGGAGGGTGGTCTGTAGCAGGCTATGAACTGGAAGGTGGTTTTACCCACTGTTGTTTACACATGGGTATTCTCTGATGCTTCATGCTGTGCCACCAACCTGGGAGTGTGGGTATCTTTGACAAATATTGATAATCACCCTCCTTTTGTAGTTTGTTCCATGTTTTGCAGCTGTAAAGCATGGTATGAGGTGTACCTGTGAATGCTAGGGTGCTCTTGGGAACCTTGAACCAGGTTTCTGTTACTGCACAGATATCAACATTCTCCATACTGAGGAGTGTTTGGAGTGTGTGCATCTTGCAGTTTAGACTTCTGGCATTGAGTAGCATTACTTATACTTTCTTATCCCTTGTGATACCTATGGAGGTGGGTTTGTGTTTTGAGCCTTACCTAGAAAAGGCACTATGGGGGTGACAAGAGCCTTTGGCAATATCAATAGGCCACAGGTGATGGTGAAATCCATCCCTAGCAAAGCATCATGTCTTGTCGAGCATCTCATCCCAGGCTGACAGGCATTGAATCCCCTTTCACTGACACCAATACATAAGCCAATTGTTGTAATTGATCATCTTGTCTTCATATTGTGGCCTCATGTTTGGTGAGGGTAGGCTGCTACTGAAGGTCATCAAGTTTGCATATACAACATGGTGGTAAATGCTGTTTAGCACTAACTTACATTGCTTAACACATGGCAATCATGCCTCAGGTGGTGCTGCAGGGCTGCCTATGTCGGATGCACATACTGCACTCCCTATACATGTTTGGCAACAGGTAGTATCAAGTTAGGCATCCCCTTTACTATATGTGCGAGTCAGAGAGAGGTATCATTTCCAGGGTTCCTACTGAGCCAGTGTATGTGCTATGCGTTGCCTCTTTGCCAAGGCCAAGGCATACTGGGCATGCCTCCGTCTGCCTACTGGGGCAGGCTCAGGTTGTTCCTCTTCCGAGTCACGCTCTGCCTGTGATGGCCTTGGCACTGGTGGGGAGATGTTTGGCCCAGGCCTATGCTGGTCCTGTTGCAGCTGTTTTCGCAGGATCATATTATGTAGCATAGCACATACCATGACAATTTGGGTACATGTGGTTGGTGAGTATTGCAAGGCTCCACCAGATGTGTCCAGGCACTGGAACCATGACTTGAGCAACCCAAACACATGCTCGATTACATTTTGTGTTTGTGCGTGTGCCTCATTATGGCGTTCTTCTTCATGTGTGTGTGCATTTCTGATGGATGTCATCAGCCACGGCTCCAGTGCATAGCCAGCATCCCCCACTAAGTGACCATGTGGGATGTCCCCATTGGCAAATGTCTGGTACAGCTGCGTCAGATGCCAGATATGGGAATCATGGTAGCTTCCAGGGCAGTCAGCACACACATTCATTATTATGCCCTGGGCATCACACACGACCTGGCAGTTGATGCCCTTGCGGTTAATGTAGGCCCGACCCCGCTCACTGGCTGGTGCTTTGATGCATATATGCGTGCAGTCTATTGCACCCACTACCTCAGGGTATTCTGCTATTTGCTGGAAGGGACGCATATTGCTGGCCAATACCTCATGGGAATTGCGGAAATATACATGATCACCGACAAGTGCTGACATGGCATCCAGGAACTGGTGCAGTACCCTGGATGCTGATGCCTGTGATATCCCCATCATATCACCAGTTGGTCTCTGAAAGGTACCTGTTGCTAGTATTCTTAGGCCAACACATACCTTGGTTTCCACTGGGATGGGTTCCCCTCTGTTGGTTCTGTGTGTGAGGCGTGGCCTACACAGCTCCACAATTTGCTGCAGGAGGTCTCTGTCCACTCTATAGCGCTCCACTATCTCCAGCTCATGTAACCCCTGGTAGGTGACCCTGGGCTTGTACACTTTTCTCTGTCTCCTCACTGTGGGTTGTCCGGCAGCATTTGCATTGTGACCGCCCTCAGCATGATGCATATGTCATCTTATAACAGCAATGACAGCCCCTAGCATTTTTTTGTCTGAGTGAAGCTTTTTCAGTTTTCACTTCTAGTAGCATACTCCAGTGTTTCAGTGTCTCTTGTGAGAGTTTTAAGTGCTGGGCTGGGCTAGGCTAGTGCTCTGTCTGTGTTATTGCCTGATTTGGATTGTTTTCACCTGCTAGCTCTACTGGTATCACCTGGTAGCTTCCTGCTATTTGTTGTGCTTCCTTTTTCCTTTCTGTTTCCTCAGGGGGAGCGACGTGCACACAAGCGCAAACACGCTCATAGCAGCTAACACGTGTGCACACATGCTTAGATGGACTAAAACTTCATTATTCAGGTTAAAACATGCGCACACCAGCACAAACGTGCTTACAATGCTTTAAACACCTTATACATGCTTACTCCAGCTTAAACGTGCGCATTCATGCTTTCACGCGTGCACTCTGTCTTACTTGGGTTTACAGGCACGCACACGCACGCATACCCGCTCAGCAAGAAACTTTGGTGTTATACACAGTATACACCTTCCATTTCTTGGCTTTCCCTGGCCTACCTGTTGACACACCTCTTTCCATGATATCTAACCGACACCTAACAGATGCCACTGTCCTCCAATGAGCTGCACTACTTTCATACATACCCCCCTTGTGATGTCACTGTCCTCCAATGAGCTTCACTACTTTCATACATACCCCCCTTGTGATGTCACCTATCTCCTACTCTGTTCGTCCCCATATCCTACTCCTACACTCCACTGACTGTGCTCATTTGCTATGTAAAATTGTGATTCACTATCCTAACACTCATTTACATAGGATTGCCTACTAATGCTTGGTTACATGTCTTAGACAGGGCTTCTCCCCTTAGCAACCTCTACTGAGTGGCCATGTTGTCTTCAGCCTGCTATTCCCTTAAATTGAAATTTGACAATTTTCATAAATTCCATGTTTGTGGCTTTTATTATTTTAATTTTGCATCAGGGAAACTTTCCATGGAAGGTGTATACAGTCTCTCACCTTTCTATCCTCCCTACTCTAAACCTGCTCTCTACTATTCCAGTCTCATACTTATACACTTTCCTCTCTCTTTTCTTATCTATCATGTTCTTTTTTTTCTCTCTTACCTCCTACCATATTTTAGTCCAAATCTGATAATTTTAAGTATTACTAAACCAGGACTTAATTTTTTATGTTGAGCACAATACTTACTTATCCTATCAAACTATGTTCCCTTCATTTTGTTTTGTATTGACTGTCTGTACAATTTGTGGAGCTTTTCTCCCCGGGCCTCTGCTGAAAAAGGAGTTGTCTCCAGTTAGACTAGCCCGGTTAACAAATGTTAAATAAATAAAATAAATATTTTATGATTTTTATGGTGCACCCCGTTTGCGTGGTGCTGCGCTACGCTTAAACATCAGAAATCGACGAAAAAAAAAAAATTATTTTAATTTTGCATCAGGGAAACTTTCCAATGGCCGTATATTTGGCCATTGGCATGCTTCCTCAACCATATGCAACCTTTATTTGGAGCTGACAAGACTCCATTGTGCTATTTGTAGTATGGTACTCAGTTGTCAACTGAGTACATTTCTGCAGCTAACATGTCTCAGATTTCAAACAGAAAGCTTTATGTCTAATATACTAAGCATGGAAAGCTTTTATGTCTAATATACTAAGCATGGAAAGCTTTTATGTCTAATATACTAAGCATGGAAAGCTTTCCATGCTTAGAATATTAGACATAAGGCTATGGACATTAACATTAGCAGCTTTGAGATTCATGACTACAAATAATGCTATGCATTTGCGTTTATTAGTAATTATCTTTGGCGAGCTCCGTAGGCTTTTACTGCGTTAGAATAAAAGCATTTCATTACTTGGGCTTCTAAATTACTTGTAGTGCCCAGGTTAGTATTTCTATTAATGTAATGAGTTAGGTTGTATATTATGAATCTACAGCATGGTATGGTCTAAGTATTTTATAGCACTATTGTTTTTGAGGTCTTCAGTGCACTATTGTTATAGTTTGTTTGAAATCTGACTGGGCAACTGTATTTTTTGTGCGCATGATTCCTGTGAGATTTTTAATGTTTTAGATGTGTATTTCTATAACAGAACAATGGTTCTTGTGTTTGGGAAAAGGTTTTAACAAATTATTTAATGAATTTTACATTGCGCTAAGTAAGCACTTTTATGAATCAGCACTGTTATGAGACGTTGAGTGATAGTCTTACATATTTAGTTATTGTGTTAATATGTAAATTAAGGTTGTATTTAATATACAGTGTACTTGTGTCGATTTCACTATTAAGAAGGAAGGTATAGAAACGCGAGTTTCTCCTAGCCCTTTAAATGACTTAATTAGAAGGTATTCACGTGTTTTATATATATTGGACTAATTAATGCATTTGAATGTTAATGGTCTGAAGAAGCAATAGTGAAAGCGCTTACCATTTTTATCTAAATAAAAGTTACTGCTTTTGGATTTTATACCATATCTACGTGCTGTTTTTTCGTGGGCTTTTCATGGTTGAAACCTATCCAGTACTTGGTTACCTCTCAGCGTTATTTGTTGGATTATTTATTGGTACTTTTATGTATGTATTCTACCTATGTTCCAAATTTCAGCTGTAGACCACAAATCTATTAATTACCTTTATTTTTAAAATTAATATTTTTTGTTTGTTCTCTCCACTGTAACTGTTTATGTGCCGCATACCACTGTAAAAACATGTCTCTTGTAATTTGTGTGTATACTGATCATGTCTAAATAACTAAATGTGTCTGTAATTTTTCTTTGTGGAGCTTTTCTCCTCTGGCCTCTGCTGAAAAAGGGCCTTTTCGGCTCAGTCAGACACTCCCGGATAACAAATGTAAAATAAAATAAAATAAAATAAATATAGGTCTTTTCCTGTCTCGTTCCAGAAGCACTGCATGGTTAAAAAAAATTCTCAAAGTAAAAGAAAAACAGTAAACAGACAGAGGATGAGTATTGAACCCCAGACTATAGGGAGAAGCTCATACTCTTAATCCTGCATACTAAGCACTCGATATCAATTCAGCTAAGTACTTTCTTTAATGGGCACTTGTTTTTCATAATGTGACAGTCCTCCCACACAACATAGCCTTCTTTGCCCTTAAGCTAGCATTCTTTTTTTTTGTTAATTTAGAATTTAAAAAAATATAATATTACTTTGTAACATCATATAAAGACTGATGAGTCTTCCTTGCCTATCACCTTGCTCATTTTGAAATTGCAGTTGACCAGTGTGTTTCTAGTAACTGCAGTGACTTTGCTAAACCTTGGTTACAAAGTCAGCCTCCCCCCATGCATGGCTGAGGTCCAATCCCTGTAAATATTGCCTTAAGAGTAAATTCACTGACATTATAGAAATGAATAGTTGTTATATTAGGTCTATATCACAAGATCGAATGCTTAGGTGATCGAACACCTAAACATCAAACTTGTAATATCAAAGAAAAGAAAGAGTTCCCTTGGCAGTTCACTGGATTTTGCCATTTTGTCTACTATGGAGAGATCTCTGAGTTTGTATATTTAGTTGGGGGGGTGTGGGAGGCACAGCTCCCCACATCGGGGGTGTGGGGCAAAGCCCCCCACTTAGTTTGGGTATAAAGTTATTTTCCATGGCCAACCGACTGCAAAGTTCGACACACATTTTTAGGTTCGATATTACAAGTTCAATGTTTAGGTGTTCAATCACCTAAGCATTCGATCTTGTAATATAGACACGTTATATTATTTATACTAATGACAGCCATATGGCACTGCTGAAATAGTTTTGTTGGCTATCTGTGCACCTTCTCATTATTTAACCTTCATGTGGACATGGATCTTTCTGGTGATTTTAAGTGTTGATGTTAGAACTCTGTGGAATTAATGAAGCACTGGTCATCCTAATCATTGATGACTCTGTGATGCCCCTGCACTGGCCCAGTAATCAAGGAGCCTCAATCCTCACCACTTACACCAGTGAAGGATGTGCACATTGGGAGGATGACAAGCACACACACAGTAAACTAAGTATCTCTGTTTCCAGACAATAGAAAGAGCTTCTAGCTGTAGACATTGTGTCTCCTGCCTGCCTTGAAACTGAGATAAATGCAATCATAAAACTATTCACTTATATTCTTAGAGTTTTGCAAGTTAACTCTGTATGTTCTAACTTCTGGTATTAATATAGTTTATACACATTTCTGCTCTTTTCCAGCAGGGTACACTGTGGTTACATTCTTGAAGTTCAGTACAGAACATACAGTTCAACACATACTTCTGCAGCAGTAGTTTAATATCCACATAACATATAGTTTTCTTGCATTTGTAAGACAAGCATACAAATCATATTAATATTCGCAGATGACATAGAATTATTTACAAAATTCCAGCTAGCTGGGCTGGCAGCCTCTCAGACTCTATTAGTCTGTCATGACTTAAAGCTCTGGCTTTAATGATCAAACATGTCTACGTGATCTCACTTGCTGAACTGATAATGTGAACTCCACTTAGAGTATGATTTTTCATGCAATCATTTGGAAGAAAAATTTACTCTGGAACTTGTATATTTGCATTTAGTCCAGATTTATACAGTATTACAATTAAACATATGCTGAATTATATATCATATTCAACTTTTTCTCCTGCTTTAAGGCAGTCCATTGGTAGATGCAGAAATTAAGCTTTAATTACAGTCAAGACATCCCAACTTTGATTTGCATCTCCAGCACCTGATGGAACTGACAGGGAAGATTGGCATAACTGTTCTTGAGAGAGAGATCCTGTTAGTCTGGGCAGATTGTTCTTCAACCCTGATAGAGGCCAGGACATGGAATGATCACTAGACTGGGCCTATGGTAGGACTAAAGAAGTGTGTCCACCCTGGTGTCCAGGGTGGACACATCCTCAGCTGTCAACTGCTTATGATTTGATCAGTATTCAAGATCAAATCATCATGCAAGGAGGTACCTAGGAAAAGTCCCTAGTACATACGATAGCAACTGTTATGCCGCTGTGTTCAACCTCTGCTCTGCCTCCCCAAACCAAAGTCTTTATGGCTCCTCCCACTCCACAGATGACACTTTATAAGAGGATGTTGATCGGCCATGCATGACACCACTATTCTCTTCTCTTTGTTAGAGTGGCTCTACCCAAAAGGGTGGTACCGGGCATGAAGGATGAGAGAAATAAGAATGAAGGTGAGCAGCAGATAGTGAGAAGAGGGTGTGCAACGGGACCAAGAAAACTTTTTTTTTTGTCTTTTTAACTTACTTTCATATCCTGTAAAAGTTACACACAATATTCCTGTTCGCTGTACTAGGTGTCTTGGTCCCAAAGTGACACAAGTGTGAATCCAGAAAGGACCAGTTACCTAAAGGAGAGGGAAGTGATGACTGTGCTGAGGAAGCATATGATAATAAGGGGAAAAAAGTTTGGAAAAATAACAATAGGAATTGTTTAGGGAGAAAAAAACAAGCATGGCAAGGACAGGGAAAACAAGGAGCACCAGTATACAGGAACGGGAGCGATCCCGCATATCAGGCGAATTGGCAGCACACGAACAGAAAGAATTGGACAAGAAGTTGACTATAGTGAAACACAATGATATTCAATACAGTTTAGGTGATTTTAGTATATTTTATTACACTCAATTTAAATTGGAGAAGGAACACTTCTCCCTGTTTTCTAGGAGAATGAAATATGTTCCCAATACTAAGTTTGATATAACTGATTATGTAGTAGAATTCAAGTTATATATGCGAAAACTCAACTTAGCTATTCATTTTAAGGAGAACAGGGATGAAGTAACTAAAAAACTTTTTAAAAAGAGAAGCACTTTCATCCCACCGATGAATACTACTTTGGCTACTTTTGAGAAAGTTGTGACAGAGGAGATGTATTTATCTCAGAGTAAATGCAAGGATAAAAAGATGCGATACAATTTAAGTAAGAAAGAATTTCAAGTTTTAAAAGAACTACAGGATAACCATCAAATTTGGGTTATGAAACCAGACAAAGTGGGTGGTGTGGTGTTATATGACACTGTTGAATATATCAACAAATACATACCATATTACTCAATTCGGGAAACTATGACGTTTCATCATTGAATGAAGTGAATGTAGGCCATCACAAAATTGATTTATACTTGGAAGAATTTTTATTAGATGATAGGATAGATACGGATATGTACAACTTTTTAAATGTCAAATTTCCAGTTTTAGCCACCATTGTGGGGATACCGAAAGTGCATTAAGATCTACACGACCCTCCATTCCGTCCTATAATATCTGGTAACAAATCCAAAACTTTTCCATTTGGCACAGATATAGATACATGGTTGAAACCTATATACAAAAAGGTATCTGAGACTTTTTGAGTCGACTTACTCCTGACTTATGTAAAGAAGATGTAACATTCGTAACAATCGATGTAGTAGACCTTTTCTCATGCATTCCTAAAGAGGACGGAATGAGTCGGTTTAGTAACAGCATTCAAATATTTGCTGGATTACCATGGGAAAAAGTATTGTTGATATTAGAGTTTATGGATATTGTACTAAAACATAATTACATCTTCTATGAAGGAGAATATTATAGATAAAGTAAGGGGGTGGCAATGGGGGCTGCCTGTGCACCCATCTTTGCCAATTTATTCCTTCTTGATTGGGAAGAAGAATGTATATTTAACAGTAGATGGTATAGTTATATAGGCTGTTATGTAAGGTTTTTGGACAATATTTTTATCTTGTGGAATGGGCCTATGAATGATTTGGAAATGTTTCTCAATTATATTAATCAATCTAGTTATTATTTGAAGTTTACATACAATTATGATAAGAAAGGTATTTCCTACCTAGACACATATTTCCATGGCAAATGGTTGATTTACATCCAAAACATATAGGAAAAATACATTCAGTAGCTCATATTTAGAATATTCAAGTTGTCACCCATACAGCCAGAAGCGTAGTATAATTAACAGTCAGTGTATTAGAGCAGCTAGAATTACTTCCGAATACAATGATATGCTCAGAGAATTAGACAACATAGGTAGTATGTTTAGTAAACGAGGGTACCCCATTGGACTTATTGATAATACTATTAAATATGTCAAAGAAGAACGGGGTGAAAAGTACAAACCCCTATTAGGTACAGGGCCTTGTGGAACTTCGGACACCACCAGTAGTCCAAGTAATAGTCAAGATGACAACAAGTTTCAACGAGCATGTATATTCCAATACAGCACATATGTTAAAGAAATACAAAAAACTGTGGAGGGAAATTGGAACATTATGAGAACTGATGAAAATATTTATAAGGTATTAGGAGAGCATCCTGTGTTTGTTTATAAAACAGGACATAATTTAAAGAACAAATTTGAGAGTAAGCCCATTACTAGTAAAAATAAAAGAAAGGAAGGGGGCACCCTTACGTGTGGACAGTGCAATCAATGTTTTGCTGTAATGGAAGATACCACCCTTACGTTGGAAGATATCAACCAAACTGTTATAAGGTTTAAGAAAGGCAACTGTCGTACACAACATGTGATTTATTTAGCCAAATGTACAAAATGCATATGTTATTATGTGGGCAAAACTGACAGATGCTTAGGAAATAGAATTTATGATCATTATTATTGTATTAGAAAAAAAGACATAAATAATGCGTTATACAGACATCTTGTCAAAAGTCCAAGTTGCGATATGTTTAAATTCGCAATTTTAGAGCAAATAATGGCTAATCCCAGGGGTGGAAACATTAGTAAGAAATTGGGTGAAAGAGAAACTATGTGGCAAATGTTGTTAAATGCAACCATTCACCCAGGAATCAATGATAGTATTTCTATAAAACCTGTTTTGGAATTTAAAACATAAATAGAACATATATCTAGGGTAGCAGTTTATTTAGATGAGTGTAAAGTAATAACTGAATAGTGTTTTTACAATATCATTTATTTTTATATGTTTTTATATGTTGTATATACACATTTGTAATATTAGTGTAGAATGACTTTTATTTCATATGTGAGTGATTTTTAACAAAATGTACTGAGCACTTTAAATATTTAGTATATTTAATTGATTGATCAATCAACTAGTATGATTGGTTGAACATTTGCATATAACCCAGCATTTAACTAAGGATTGTGTTCTGATGAAGTCTATTATTATTAGATGAAAGCGCTTAACGAGGAGTTTTTTCAAATAAAGAATTGTTTTTTCTAGATTCACACGTGTCACTTTGTGACCAAGACACCTAGCACAACAAACAGGAGTATTGTGTATAACTTTTACAGTGTTGACTTTTGCTGACAATAGTTATTTTATTATTTTCATATCCTAATGAATTCAACCATGCTCTTCCCCTGTTAGTTATGCAGGGCACACAATAACCCTGACATAATATATGGGATACTGCCCTTACCTGTGTAAGTGCCTGCATGTTTGTTCAACAATCTTAGCCATTGTGATACATGTTGATACTGCTTGTGGGATGATTTTGCTATATACCGGCTTTCAAGCTTTCTCATTCTGTATTGCAGATGCCGTCTACCCTAATATCATATGTAATACTGCCATCATCCGCCATAGAATAGCAAATAACTCACATGATGCACAAACTGTTGGCCTTGAACACTATGCCTTTATAAGTCTATAAAGTTGCTAGTGAATTCCTTATATTGTATAAAGGAATAATTCTTAGTAAAGTAGCTGTGTGCTAATGCTACAGAATGGTTATTGCCCATTACCGTTTAATTCCACAGCACAACATGTCATTCTTTCCGCAGAAGGTTACTTTATTCTCTCTTTCCTTGTTACTTTAATGTACTGACAATTACTAATCATTGCATGTTGTAATGCGCTCCATACATTGTCCCGACCCTTAATAAACCTGGTCCCATCCCTATCCACTCCATCATCAGTTCCATAAAGATCAAGTGCAAATCATCTTTCATTATGCAAGATTCATGCAAATTGGACTTTCTGATTCTAAAATATTTAATATTTACTTTAGTTACATCAGAAATATATTTATGAAGCTTAAAAATATGCTGTTTATATACTTTCTGCTGAGCAGCTCTCCAGTTACTTCATGATTCTCTGTCATTTGGCAGCACTTTGATGATGTCATAAGAGGGGAAAACAGTATGTAGTTCAATGCCTTGATGTATTTAATTGAAAGTATTCTTATTTTGCCAGAAACAGCTACTGATATTCAGTATTCTACAACATTTTGTATTGAATCTCATTCCCTATTTTGAGCATAGTCCAAATTTAATACTTGATGGGACAAATGAGTCTGGTCGATGATGTCTGGTGCATCAGCTTCATCTGTAAGTCCGACCTGGTATAGCCATCAGGGAGTCAGGTCTGGCGTATAGGTGGAAAAGCAATGCCATGAGGATGTTAGGGACAAGAACCACCCCTGTAGGATAGAATGATCATCAAATTTGCATTCTACAGACATTTAACATGACTCCAGATCTTTTGGAATACTATGGACACTTAAATTCTCTCCAACATGACTCTAGATCTTTTGGAATACTACAGACACTTAAACTCTATCCAGCATGACTCCATATCTTTGGAATACTATGGACACTTAAACTCTATGCAACATGACTCCATATCTTTTGGAATACTATGTACACAAACTCTTTCCAACATGACTCCAGATCTTTTGGAATACTATGGACACTTAAACTCTCTCCAACATGACTCTAGATGTTTTGAAATACTACAGACACTTAAACAGTCTCCAACATGACTCTAGATCTTTTGGAATGCTACAGATGTTTAAACTCTCTCCAACATGACTTTAGATCTTTTGGAATACTACAGACACTTAAACAGTCTTCATCATGACTCCAGATCTTTTGGAATACTACAGATGCTTAAACTCTCTCCAACATGACTGTAGATCTTTTGGAATACTACAGACACTTAAACTGTTTCCAACATGCTTCCAGGTCTTTTGGAATACTACAGACACTTAAACAGTCTCTAAAATACTTCCATGTCTTTTGGAATACTACAGACACTCAACTCTCTACAACATGGATCCAGAATATTGGGAATACTACAGACACTTAAACTCTTTACAACATGACTCCAGATCTTTTGGAATACTATGGGTGCTTAAACAATGACCAACGACGTTGGTGTGGTATATTGAAGATTTACCCATGGTTGATGTAGTTTAATCATGAGGGTGAAGCCCGAGTGATTAAATAAAGCCAACAGTGGGTACATTTCAATATACCACACCATGAAGTTGGTTACTGCTATTATACAATCACATCATTTAAGAAAAAATACTTACTTTTCTTAAATAATGTTTTTGTATAATTCATCTGAGGTGCCCTTCCACATTTTTCCAATATCCTGGGGCTTTATCTGATGTACTGCGCATGCGTATGGGACTTGTGTAAAGGTAGCAACAGAGTAAGGAAGATCTCTGTTGCTTTTTTTTTTTTTTTTTTATTGAAAAGAAAAAAAGAAATCGAGAGACTTTTAACATTTGGGACTACTGGGACAGACAAAATAAAATGATAATCAGGTAAGTTTCTTTAGTTTTACAGAAAATACCTGATATATCCTCTTATTTTTGTCTGTGTTATCTCCCTTGTTTGTTTGAGGTCTTCCATTTTCTCTTTTTGTTAAAAAAAGAAAGAAAAGTAAAAAAAACAAAATTACGAGATATGCTAATGGAAAAAAATCTGGGTGACCAGACCTTTTCCTTTGGTATATTCTCGGATTTACAATGGGCACAATAGCATCTGGGATGTACTCAGACTAGCTA
>NC_056738.1:517258426-517300496 GCF_019279795.1 Protopterus annectens | reverse complement strand
GCAGATGATTAAGTGGTTTTAAAATGAACGTGAGTTTTAAGGGGAGATAAGTTTTAATGCTAAATCTGTTTTCATTGTGAGACAGTATTGCTTTGTTTAGCAAATGTCTATTAGTGTTTGTGCATTGTGCTATAAAAATGTAAAAATAAAATCCAAATAATCATTGTAGAAATAAAGCAATATGCACATTAGTGTTTATGGTAAATGGAGCAAAATAGCCAGGTAATGGGACATTGCAATGGCTGCAGGGAGACTCTGGTGCCATATTTTAGTTGTCTGTTCTTCAGTTTGCATTTGAAAGTTGGTATCCCACAATTCTATTGGAGTGGGCGGGGTTACATAATTATGTATGCAAATTTTGTGTTAATCAGCGTACAGATTTTTACCTATTTTTCATGGGCATTTGATATTTCCAGGTTGAGAGGTATACATACAGAAGGGACTGGAATAACTACCAAATCCTTTAACAGAGTGAGGAAATGCACTCTTGTAAGCTTCCAACATTAATACTTAGACTGAGTAAGGCCATTCAATAATTATGATATCAAGGCACACACGGCAGTAAAGCCACATTGGGTATGAGCAGCTAGACTCTGTTAGTTTGCAAAAGCATACAATTACCAGAATGTCAACATTTTGATGAGTTTTTTCCAAAGGGGAGGAGCAGGAAAATAGAACAGTTGTTACAGGATTACCTGATATCAGCATATTTGTGTATGTATATTACCCCATCCTCTTTCCTTTGTAAAGTGATGTTACCTTCTCTGAGTTATCTGCTAATTAGCCAAATAGATGGGGCAACAATGGAGTAATTATATTTGGAATATATTCATTGATGAACCATTGTACATTGATTTTAGAGCAATATTGCCAGAAAGGGTTGTAGCTTTTAGCAATTGCAGTATAACTGTGTATCTACAGATCTCTATGGACAAAAAATAAAAATGTGCTGAAATTGTACTACACTCTTTACAAAGCAGAAAGGTGGGCACGATAAACACTTATACAACATCAGTGCTACAGGAGAAAAGGCAGATGTTAGTAACAGCTTCTAACTTCATGTGTGGGATCACACCAACAGCACTACTAGATAGGGGACAAGGATACTAGCTGCTAGTACAAGGGTCTAGGGAACTAGTAAAGGGGTGGTGAATAACGCACAACATGGCTGGGCTAATATATGCCTTCGGGCAGATAGCCCAGTACCAACCTATGAACCTATATGACAGTCATGGTCATCACTCATCATCATGGCCTGGAAGTCAGTAAGACCTCTATTTTCAAGACGAACATTTTTTCATCAACTGAATGATATGTCCTTAGAACACTCTATTGTGGTTACCTTCAAAAGGTTTTAACAGGTGTAGTAAATTATCTTTCTGTCAGTGCCTGTTCTAAACAGCATGAAAATACCAATTGATTGGCCTGTCCAGTCTGATCTAATTTTGTCACATACATCATGATCAGAAATGGTCCATGATATTTAGCTTGCTGCATATGATCCAAGATGTGCAGCTGGTGTCCCCTACTGTTTTTGTACACTAATGATACCTTGTGATTGTGTTGTGTTGTGCATTCACTGATTATTCACTGCTTTCCCCTTCACCATTCCACCACAGACTGTGTCAGGCATTATTTCTTTATTTTCATTCATTCTGTGATGCTTTATCTAACTCAGGGTCATGAGGAGCCAGAGAATACACACTCCATGAGTACAAAGCAGGAAAATAATTCTTGATAGGATGCCCGTCTACTGCAGTGTGCGTGTATACGCTTGCACATACAAACACACACACCTACAAACTGGAAGCTCACCACTTAATCAGACTACATCATGTTTTGAGGGGGTCTGTATTAGATTAACGAAGTGTTAATACTTTGAATGGTCTAATATCGACCTGAAAACAGCGAACGCTGAAAATAGCAAAGCTGCAGATAACCAAATTTTTTCATAGGGAAAGAATTTGGTTGTCCGTTTCTGTGGCTTCGCTATTTTCAGCACTGTGGTGGAGAGTTACGGTTTGGGTTCAGGTAAGTGCGCGATTGTGCGGACATTAGGGTTAGGGCAGGGTATGTGAGTTATGGTTAGGGCGCGGGTGAGTGTGTGATAGTGATAGACTTTAGGCTTAGGGCGGGGTATGTGAGTTAGGGTTAGGGCGCAGGTAAGGTGAGTGTACGATAGTGATAGACCTTAGGGTTAGGGCAGGGTATGTGAGTTAGTGTTAGGGCGCGGGTGAGGTGAGTGTGCGATAGTGACGGACCTTAGGGTTAGGGTTAAGGATAGTGGATAGATAGTACTGTATGTACAGTTTAGTGTAGGGTTAGATGTAGGATTTTAAGTGTATGTGTGTGGATTGCTGTTTTTTTTGGTGTGCTTGTGTTGTGTGTGTGTTTCTCGGAACAATGAATGTTTTCCCAGGGAAAAAATTTGCTGTTCTATGCTTTCGATGTTTGTAGATTTCGTGGTTAGAAGTTTGAGGTTGTGGTTTTCGATGATGAGCTGTTTCGTTGAACTGATATAGACCCTGTTTTGAGATGTGGGAGGAAGTTGGATAAACTGGAGAAGAACCTATATAAACATGAGGAAGACTTGTAGATGCTATATAGAAGGTACCGCAGCTGAAAATGAAAGCGAAAAAACAAGCGATATGAGACACCAATGCTGATATCTGCCCCACTACTGTTTGTTTATTTTATCTGGTTGGTTGTTCATTTATTACTTGGGTCTTGAAATACTTTAGTTGGTAACATTAGTAACTAGCATAGAACAGTCGCATATAACACGTTTCAACTGCAAAGTGATCCCCACTTCCTCAAAGCTTTCTCACCACTTTCTTTTAAGTAGCATCTAACTGTTCTAAAATATGCCACTGTCCATTTTCTTTGTTCACTAAAAGTGTCTAGAAGGCTTTTAATATGAACCTTTGCAAGTTTTGTAGTTCCAGATAGTTTGTAGACCAATAACAGACTCTGCTTTATTCTGAATCTTGAAACTGTTTAATTTTCTTTAAAGAAACAAAACAAAATAAAAAAGATGAATAAATTACATGTGACTAAAAAAAAATAGAAAGAGCTCTGCGTGGTTTAATAATAGCACAGCTCTGTTCTCTGGAAAAAAGTTAACCTGTATGAATTGTCACACACAAATAAGGCTTATTTAGCTGTGCAGAGTATCACAAGGAAATGAAAATGTGTCTTGAATGAAACTCTTAAGCTCTTTCCCAGGAGGCTTTCTCTGCCACAGTAGGTCGTGTCATTCTTGACACACTTGAGATAGCAAAGTATCTGTAAGTGAGCAACAGCTGGTAATTAAACAAGCAGTGAGAAGATAAACAGCAATAACCGCTCACTACCGCAGCCCTTGTGCGGAAGGTTATTTTGTGTGAGGTTTGCGAGTATCACATCTCCGCTAGTCTGTCCCTGTGTTTTCTTCATTCTTATTACAAAACTTGACAAAACAAAGACTGATGAGAAACGGTCATGAGTAGCTGACAAAGGAATTTGTTCCATCCTGGGATTATGACTAACACAGAGTACATTATTAGCAGTTTCATCCCTCCTGTTTTGTCTGCTGTATGAAACACACCTACGGTGACATTAGCAGATTTTTCTTTAGTTATTTATAAATGTACTTAACCATGTATGTGTAAGTACTTATTCACACAGTCTAGAAGCTGGGTGTCTCGTCTCTCTTGACTTGGTGCATATAAAAATATGCATTTTAAAAATGCACATAACAATGTAAAAGAGAAACTCAGACTTGCCTAATATTATTTACTTGTTAGCTGGTCTGTCTAAATGGCATACAAGCAGAAGTTAAGAGGCAGCATTCTTAGAAGTGATTGTGTTAATGATCAGCACAATGAGGGAGAAGAGGGTTAGGATTATAATGACCGATTGTGATGGTTTAACTTGGTTGATTGGGAAAAAGGTCTTAGGAGTGGTAGGATGATGGGGGGGGGGGGGTTAGCTAAAAGACCATCACTGTAAATTGCAGGTTTCAGCTTGGAATGAACAGTGGTTCTCAGAGCTGTGTCAGAAAGGTGTGTTACAATGATGAATCTTTCGACGAGAAGAGGTATCTCAGAAGCAAGGGGAGGAGTAGATCAGCTGTAGTTCAGAGAAAATAGACACAAACAAGGGCGACTCTGAATATGGCTAAATAGTATTAATTTGAAGGGTAAGAAGTTTGAGTTGGAAGTTGTGGAGCTGTAAGCAGTTATTCAGGAGAGGAGTTTGGGCAAACAGTACTGGTATCACAGAATCATGCATCAGTATGAGGGGGTGAGACATGGAGATGCCTGAGTAAAGGTAGTTCAAAAGTGACAGATGAGGGATGGAGGAGGAGTTGTGCTCTAAATAAAATGGGCATCAAATGTGAGGTCATAGAAGAAAAAAATGGAATGGCACCATTCTATGAAGAGGGTGAATGAGTGATTAGGTTAGAACCCATGACAGGTTAGGGTAAAGGAGAAGGAAGTTGCTTTTAGAGTGCTAGAGTGTGCATCATGGAAGGAGGAGGATAAGATAACGAGGCTAGAAGGAATGTGGTAGTAGCAAAGTGGATTTATTCATGGAGAATCTGAAGCTGTCAGGAGCATTGTGTAACCTTTCTAGATCCACCTACAGAGTAGGATTGGGAAATGATTCAGTTGTTTGAACTAAGTCACATGACTATAAAATTCAGTACACAAGTGATCGACATTCAGAAGTGTGCTCATGAAGTACTGACTTTGCAGTGAAATAGCAACAACTGAAAGCCACTGCCTTACTATTAAAGCATAAGCCCCACACCCATGCTGCTTAAATATGAGGTCGCTATAGTTTAGTGAAGTGTGAATTTGCTGATTTAATGTCATATTAGTCTTCAAATGTTTAAACAAAAAGCAGCCTAATCACACATTACTTAGTGCACATTAGAGTGTTGTCATAAGTTACTCACATTTAATCCCGGCGCCCTTCAGAGCATGATGGTTTCAGCCAAGTGGTGCAGTGGTGTAGTGTAATGTATCAAAGTCTGGATGTGATCCTAAACAGGGTGGATGGTGGATTTGGGAATGTCTGTATGAAGGCATCTGATTGTGCCACTTTATTGTTTTGCATGAGAGGAAGGCTAGGAACACAAAGACAAGAGTTTCTCGATTGGTATTTTATGAAAATGCCTTTTGCTGACCTGACAGAGAGGCTCAAAGGATAATAAGGTGGCTGGAGGTGGATTAAGGCAGTGAACAACATACATGAATGGGTCAGCTTCTAACATGAAAGGTGTTAAGAAGTAAGGATGTGTAAGTCACCCCAAAGCGGCGAAGCCCCTCAGCCAAAGTGCAGATGATATGATATGAAGGTGGCATTCTTACTTTCTGCTATTTGATTAGCTAGCATCTTAGCAAGCTGCTTTCATTTTTTCAATGTCATCAACTAACAAGAAGTTCTTACACTGTAAGATAAGGAAAAAAATACAAGCTTCTAATTTGAAGGGTTGCCATAGTAAAGTATTTATCACTAGACATTGCGCAAGTTATTTGACCTTCAAAGATTTCATTCTACAGATAAAAAAAACAGTCAATATTCTTACTGAAAAGTGAACATCTTTAGCTGGACAAATATATCTGTTTTCTTTCAGTGTTATGAGATCAATTTAAAGACCTCAGAGACAGTCATATGTCCTCCCTGCGGTCGAATGAGTTTTAAAATCATGTAGTAGGTGTGTGTATGTGCCTTTTGTGAAGGTTGGGCACTGGGCTGGCAACTCGACACAGTAAAAACCCCACTGCCAATCACTCTGCGGACCGGTGATTCACTGTGGTGACCTCTAATAGGAGAAGCTGAAAGACAGAGACAGTCATAATACTTGTCACTCAGTACATGCAGAAACTCACAGTTCAGGGCTGTCCAAGTTCTTTGTTTTTTTTTGGAATGAAACAATGAAATAAGTGGGTGAATAAAAGACTTAACATCAATGTTTTATGTCTCCTGGTGTACTGAAATGATGGCAGACTCCACTCATGAGGCAGCATCCTTCCTATTCCCAAAAGACTAAAACTTAAGAGTATTTTTCTTTAGGACCAAGCCTAGAACTGCAGTCTGCAAATACCATTCCAGAGGAAGACATAATTATGAAAAGTACACCATGAGAGCATAATGAAGAGATTCAGACTTTTGACCTGCATTCTTTGAGCACACTCTCTCTTTTGCCTCCTGACCTTTTGTGTCGGATATATATTTTAATCAAGAAGAGACACGGCATTCCCCTTTGCACTTAATATAACTCCTTAGAATTTTTCACTGGCCCTTTAGTAGTGCAGCTGTATTTTTTCTGAAGAGTGGCTCCATACCTGTGGTTCTGAAAAGAGAATGTTCTGTACCAGCTTACTTGGTAGTTTTGGCTGCCTGTACCCAATGACAATATGAGCAGGGTTGTGTGATAATGAAGTCAGTGATGTATTACTCTATGCATGCTGCATGCATGCAGTAGTTTAAGAAATTAGTTGCTTAAGTTGTGTGATGTGAACTACAAGCCACATGTTTCATAACACCTTTAGCAGTACTAAAGACTGAAATCTGAGCTTTTGCTCCAGACTGCTCATTTGCATTTGTAGCGGTAACTCCATTTTTGAGCTTAGTGCTATGAAGCCTGCACCTTGTAGTGCTTACTAAAACATTGCTCCATTGGTGTGTGTGTGTGTGTGTGTGTGTGTGTTCAGTACAGACCATTACAGCAGCTTCTGTATGATGGTGATGAAGTGGACGTTTTAAGGACATTTCATAAGAATTGTGCAACCCAAGTGCTACTGTTTTCCTGATTCACTGGACTCTTTCTTGACTGACCCTTTTTTAATTTTTTTTTCAGTACAACAGTGTGCACTGTTGATGATGTATTCTTGAAGGTTGCCTGCATAGAAGCTTTCTGAATGTTGGATAATCACTATAACAGCAATTTTTTTTTTGTAGAAATACTGCTTATTAATGCCTATATTTTACCTACTACTCCAAGCAGTATTTGTAAGAAATGGATAACAGAATCCATCCATCCATCCTCAACCCCATTTCCCATTTTTCCATGGGGTCGGGGTGTCTCTTCAGAAGTGTCAGTCATCTTAAGTCTAGGTTTATATACACATATAATTCTCTGAGTAATCACAGGCCTCATAGTAATAGAAATGACCATTTTGTCTGGTTTTACACCACATTTGTTGCCACTGGTAAAATTCAGATGACAGTAATCATACATGCATGTGGAGATTTAAGATGTGGCTAAGCACAGAAAGTGGAATAATGCTGAAGCAGTTCTACTCAGCAGCTGGTTTAACATTTTTGTACTATAAATCATAGCAGTAGCAAGCTATGGGACGGAGTGTTAGCACAGTGGAATCTCCGGAAAGGACATAGATGAATATGGATCACATAATTGAAGCCAGCTGAATGAAATACATTCAACTAAGACTGTCAGACCAAGAAGGTTACTCAAAAAACTTTCTTCTACATGGGGACACTGCCTCACCTCAGAGGTTATCAAACCTAAATGTAACTCAGAAATGCTTTTACAAAACAGCCTATTTGGTTTATCTGTCTTTACTAAACATGCTGTATTCACTGTGTCTTCTACGGCCCAATCAAATTTTGGTGTAGACCTGTAAAGTCAATGTCTGATAACTTTCTTTTAAAGCAGTGTTGGTTAGCTGAGCATTCAACCAATCTTCTGCATATTACTGGTGAGATAATGGTGACAGATGGAATCTCTGTATACTGCACATTACTGGTGAGATAATGCTAACAGATGGAATATCTGTATACTGTGTATTACTGGTGAGATAATGGTGGCAGATGGAATATCTGTATACTGTGTATTACTGGTGAGATAATGGTGGCAGATGAAATATATGTATACTGCACATTACTGGTGAGATAATGGTGACAGATGGAATCTCTGTATACTGCACATTACTGGTGAGATAATGCTAACAGATGGAATATCTGTATACTGTGTATTACTGGTGAGATAATGGTGGCAGATGAAATATATGTATACTGCACATTACTGGTGAGATAATGGTGGCAGATGAAATATATGTATACTGTGTATTACTGGTGAGATAATGGTGGCAGATGAAATATATGTATACTGCACATTACTGGTGAGATAATGGTGGCAGATGAAATATATGTATACTGCACATTACTGGTGAGATAATGGTGACAGATGGAATATGTGTATACTGCACATTACTGGTGACACATGGAATATCTGTGTATTGCACATTACTTTTGAGATAATGGTGACAGATGGGTGCAAACTGGAAGTTACAGAAATGTTACAGAACTGAAAGTCTTGTATCAGATAGTGTCAGATAAGGGAAGGCTTAGCAAAATAGATGTGTTGATCTGCTATCATACCACACAAAAAGGTAAGATGTCAAATTAAAAAGTCAATGATAGTTGAGAAAGAGATGAGAAGGGAGTTTTACTGTGTTTGTGATGTTTGGACTGTAAGTGGGGTTTGACTGTACTATGTTCCGCAATGTAAAGTTGCAGAAAGGGAGTGGAAACTTTTTTTTTCTTTTTTCATAGCATTTGCCCTTTTTCTGAGGTTGCATGACCTGCCGCCATCCCATGGTGAACAGGAGGCTTGGCCTATGGGAAAACATGCATTAGATGTGCTTTCCACTTATTTTTGGTGGAAATAGTTCTTGTATGCTTTACTGATTAAAGGAGCAGTTCATTAAGAGGTATACCATCATGTATGTCTGAGTGCATCTCTAGTTTAATAGATAAAGATGTTAAGAGATAGTACATTGACCACTATAAGGGATGGAGGGCGGACAAAACTGTACGTAGAGTTCAGATTGTTTCCATTTCTCTGCAATAGTGCATTCTCAGAGTTGGTATATAAATAGAGGTGTGAGGGACACAGTCCATGACATGGTGGTGCAGGTCATCCCGTAAAAATGCTTACTCTTAATTATTGCATTCAGTCAACAAGTGGAGAAGTTGGTCTGCACTTGCTGGCTTGTTGATATATTAGCACTAACAACAGCATAAACTCAATCAAGTTGAGCTCAGTGAGTTAGCTGTCAACAAAAAGGATCAGATCCAGTTTACCTGTTGAGATGTTTTTTTTTATTTGAAATAATAGGATACAGATCTGAAAAATACGTTTTACAGTTGAGTAAGTCATGACACATTATGGCAGAGGCAGTCAGTGACCTTGTGTATCCCTAAATGGTCTGGAATTATTCTGATGTGCAGTATTTCAACTGTAGTGATACCTAGTGAGAAAGTTAACCCAGAGCAATTATTGGAACAGAGACATTCAGAAGCCACCTGTTAAATTGCTGAGTACACCGTTACCTAAGTATTCGATCTTTTTTAACCATGTTGCTTATTATGGCAGAAGCATTTAAGACAATTCATTACATAATCATTTAATTTTATGTACATTTATAGGTGCATGTGCATATGCACTTGTGTGTATGTTTGTGTGTGTGTGTGTGTGTGTGTGTGTGTGTGTGTGTGTGTGTGTGTGTGTGTGTGTGTGTGTGTGTGAACAAAGGTAGAGCTGGTAGTCACAGACTGTAGCATATAGTGCAGAGGTATATGAATAATAGGAGATGCATTCATTAGCAGTTTAGTTAACCTTTGACATGTTAGTTTGGTTACTCACAAGCCAACTATTTATTCACACATGCACACACCAAACTAGGCAAAGGAATTCAGTGGACATCTGATTAATAACTGAAATAGGTCCCAGTGTGAAAATTCAAGGTCAAACTGGTTTACTTATGAGCACTTTATAACAAAGCATTCATCTACCACCTAGGAAAACCATGGCACCACTTACCGATCTTTTGGACAATGAAAAACAGCTATTAGAAGTGAAGTGTGTCACCTTATTAACCTAGGACTTGTCTCACGGTGTAAGCCTTAATTAGTCACCAGATATTTCCTGATGTACTGGAGTCTTTATTAGTCAGTTATATACAGCAGAAGCACCATCGAAGCATCCTATGATGTGTGTTATATGAGGATCGTAATGGTAGAAAGTTGGGCAGTAGGATATGAAAAGAGTGCCTCTGAGAACAACACCACAGCAGTAAAGTTCAGAGCTCAGAAAAGGGGTGCCCTGCATCAGCATCCTGGAAATTCAAGGTATATGTACCAGCAGAGGGCTCACAGCTTGAAAGATAAACTTAAAATAGTGAGGCATGCCAGATGAGCGAGTTAAATCAGTACTCAAGAGCAGATGTAAGTCAGTATAAAAACTATGGTTGTGTAAGGAAAGAGGCATTTACCCCAGTGCTGGTGTGAATTCATAAGCCTGCCTTCTGAACAATAGCAAGGCTGCACTTTAAAGTTTCTACGCAGGTGTGGCTCCTGATGTTAAACAGAGTCTTCACTGTTCTGGGTGAAGTTTAGAGAAGAGTGACAGGGTTGATCTGCGGTAAAGGAATGAAAAAAGACTGGACCTGAGCTTTCAAAATGGTGGGAAGCAAGGTCAATATGATAAGAATGTAAAACAATCTCAAGAAAATTGTGTTCTGACTGAAGAGTGCTCTCAAACAATTTGGAAATATAATCACTGATAAGTATAATTCTTGGCACTTTAACTTTTCAGAGTTCTGCGTTGTCTTAATTTTTCCCTGATTTAATTATTTTATATATTTGCTGACTGAATTGTTTTATATATTTGTTGGTATTGTTTTTTTGTTTCTGATCTCTTCTGAAACTGGTTTTCTCCCTCGCACCCACCCTATTCATGTGGTCTTGTTTGTAGTTGGTGGCTTTGCAGTTGCCCGCCCCTACTGTAAATCTGATCTGGGACACTCCTCCCAGTCTAGTGTTCATTCTACCTAATACAGAGAGAACATTTGAGAATGCCAACCCACTTAGGTTCTTAACCTTGAATTATCTTCTGCTCCTCCTTCCTCCCCTTGCACTTTACTAATAAAAAAAACTCCTTGTGTTCTGACTGACTGCTGAGTGTGCTTCTCAGCTGATAAGTATATTTTTGGCACTTCTTATCTGTTCAGAGTTGAATAAAACAACAATTGAATTTAGTTCAGAATACATTTCTAATAAATTGCATTTATTTAAACTGTATTTGCTTTAATATTGCTACACATTCAAGTGTGCTAGCTTGCACTGCACTTCAACTGTTTTTAGTGCTGTTTTAGCTGCTTTCTGGAAAAAAAAAACTAAGCTTGTTTCCTGTCTTTCCTGTAACTAGTTTAGTCCAGATACAGATTTGCTGTATCCAGGACTGATGGTAAGCGTCTGAGCCCCACAAGCCTTTCTGTGTTGGATGGAAGCCTTCTAGAGTATCAGTGGGAGTGGTAAGCACTAGGTAGCCTATCTGCCACAGGAGGAGTAGTTTCTGGCCCAGAAATTGTAGCTTATTGGCCGTTTGGGCAGTTTTTTTCCATCTCTTTCAACTTTCTGGTTTAAAAGTCCACCTCTATGCTTGTTTCCCACCTTTCCTGTAACTAATCTAGTCCAGATACAGATTTGCTGTATCCAGGACTGTTTCTAATCTGAGTAGTGCCAAAGTCTGCTCTTCAATTTTTCCCTTAGATCTGCTAGTTCTCTCCTCTCCTGCACTTTTATTAGCTTATTAGTTTAGCACTTTACCAGACTTCTTGTAGCAATTATTGTAGCACACAAAAGTGCTACCAGCACTAAATGTTCTACAAGGAAACAGTTCCAGTATTTATTAATGCTCCCCCTCCAGACAAGTCTAAAGGTCAGTTCCCTGTGTTTTCTCCTATTAACCTGGTGAACTTGGGCATCCTGAGGCAATGTAGCAACTGCCTCATATACACTGACAACAATCCCCTCTTACCTCCGAACACTCAGACCTGTGAGGGATTCACTTATATATCCAAATTGGAAGCCACGCACTGTCCCGCCAAGACCAGAATAGCTGGTCAAGAAGAAAAGGTCAACACTTGCACCACACCACATGGAACACATAGCCCTCCAGAAAACACACCAGCACTGCCTTCCCATAAAAACACAAACCACACACCCACCTTCGCGGAGGCTCTCAATAAAAATTTACTCAAACAGCAAAGACCTCCAAGGCAGAGCTGCACCTGACCACCAAAACACAACACTAATCACGAGAGACATAACTCTCCTAAACAGTGTGCCACTCAACCAAAGCCCCTAAGGCAAAACAGCATGCCCAACACACTAGTCATAAGTGACTCGATAGTGAGGCACACTGATGTCCCACTCACTAGGTTGAATAAGGAGAAAGTAACAGTCAGCTGCCTGTCAGGTGTCAGGATCTGCCACATAATGCAGGCACTCAGGTCCCTCAACAACAGGTACAAATATGACTCTGTCATTGTACATGTGGGTGTGAATGACCTGAGATGTACTTCCCTGGACTATATGAAAAGAGACATGGAGGAGCTCTTGGATTATGTAGCCCAAACAGGTGTGACCCTAGCCCTCAGTAGCATCCTATCATCACCCAGAATGATACCACAGTACAAGCAGAAAATGATTGATTTCAATAATTGGCTAAGTTTCTGTTGTTATTCTAAGGGGATCCAGTATTTGTCTGCCTGGGATGACATGATTGACAGACCTTGATGCTTCGCCAGAGATGGCCTGCATCTGCCACCCCTGGGCTTCCGGATACTGGCCAAGGCCCTTGCCACCCTTATAGTGCCTTTTTTAGGTGGTGTTCCAAAAACCAAATTACCACCGTAACAGCTGCAAATAAATGCAATCTGAGAGTCATGCTGCTCAATGCTAGAAGTCTAAATCTCAAAATGCACTCACTCAAAGCACTCCTTAAAATGGAGAACATCGACATTTGTGCTGCAACAGAGACCTGGTTCAAGGCAGCAGAAAGCACCCCTGCACTACCAGGCTATTCAACACCTTTCGGCCCCAGAACTTGGACCAAAGCTCCAAAGGTGGTGGTGGTTCCATATTCATAAAGGATGTGCACACCTCTAGACTGATAGCCCAACACAGCGCATCTGAGATACTTCAGGTGCAGCTGACATTGGGTAAGACAGCGATTCAGGTCGTAGCCTGCTGTAGGTCCCCAACCATGTCCCAAGATTCACACTCCATGTTCCTAAGCACCCTGGAGAATATTAGGGTCCAACCTAACACATTCATACTGGGTGACTTCAACTACCCCTCCATTAACTGGGAAAACTACTCATGTACCAATACACTTGCCCAATGCTTTCTGGAATTCATTAATTCCAATGCTCTGGACCAGCTCATTCTTACCCCCACTAGAGGTAGCAACATCCTTGACCTGGTCATTACTAACATGGGTGACCATTGCTCTACACCAATAGTCAACTCCTCCCTAGTTAGATCCGGCTACAAACTAATCACCTTGGAAATCCACCCCCCCCCCACTCCTACAAAGGTAACCACCATGAAAAACTTCTCCAAAGCTAACTTTGGACTCCTAAAAACAGAGGTGGATAACTTCATGGCACCCATGCAAATGGAGAATAGTTGCAAGACCGCTGAATCATACAGCAATGGACTGTACAAACACGTACACAAATCCATGGATCTCGCCATACCCAGTAGAACCAAGATGTTCTCCTCAAAAAAGAGGAAGCCAATCTGGTAGTCCCCTGCCATAAACAAACTCTACAACAGAAGGAGGAAACTGATGCGGAATAAGGCAAAGTCCCAAGACTGGAAAAACTCCCTTATCAGCCTCAACAAAAGGTTGAGATCCCTCATCAAATCCTTTAAAGCTAGCTATGAAAACAGAATTGCAGCAGATAGTAAAGACAACCACAAGGTCTTCTATAGTTATGGAAAGAATCTTCATGGCAATACCCAGATTTGTTCTGAGCTACTGCACAGTGGTACCTCCTTTACCGAGTCAACAGATATTGCCAGTATACCCCCCCCAAAGGACCAATCACAACACCAGCAGATTGCCAGGCACCCAGTACTGCTGCCCAGGTTAAAACAGCACTGTCCAAAGCCAAGAATACAGCTTCTATGGGACCTGACAATATCCCTGGCTGTGTTCTACATGAACTGCAGAGTGAACTGGGACCTCACTTGTGGGCCCTGTTCAGTCACAGGATCACCTCAGGCTTTGTCCCTACTGAATGGCGCACTGCTACAGTCATCCCTCTCCACAAAGTAGGAGCGACTACAGACCCTGAGAATTATCACCCAGTTAGCCTGACAAGTCTGATAAGCAAAGCTATGGAACGCATCATCATGGACCTAATAAACAAGGATATAGGAAATCTCCAAACTCTGGATCCTACACAGTTTGATTTTATAAAGGGTAGATCATGCCTGCTCAACTTGGTGGACTTTTTTGAATCCGTCACCGGAGCTGTGGATGAAGGTAAGGTGGTTCATACAGCCTACCTTGATCTAGCCAAGGCCTTTGATACCATTCCCCACTCAGGAATCATAGAAAAACTCACTAAGCTAGGCATCAGCCCCTATATCACTAGGTGGGTTGCAGACTGGCTCACAGATAGAACCCACACTGTGAAAGTAGCTGACTCCAAGACAGACTGCCGACCAGTCACGAGTGGATTCCCACAGGGTTCAGTGCCGGGTCCTCTCCTGTTTGGTATCTACTTCTCTGAAGTCCAGGCCAATACAAATGGACTCTGGCTGACAAAGTTCGCAGACAATTGCAAGTTGGGAGCTATTATTAACTCCCCAAGTGATGTTGACATCCTACAGAAAGGCCTCAGTGACACCAGTGACTAGTTTCAGAACCATGGCCTTAAGCTCAATGCCAAAAATATGTGTTGTCATTCCTCCTTGGGAAAAACCTGGTTCCCTTGAATTACCTCATTGATGGTAGTCCACTGAACACAGAAGGCGTTATAAGAGATGTGGGAACACAGGTTGACAGCAACCTCTCTTTTGACCACCACACTGCCACTGTGGTCAAAAAGTCCTTCTATGTGGCACATCTCATTACTAAGGGTTTTGCATCCAGGAAGAAAGAGGTCATTGTCTCCCTCTACTCTTCCCTCATTAGGCCAGTCATCGAGTACAATGCCCCATTTGACATGTACCTCACTAAACACCTGCAACAACTGGAGAGGCCGCAAAAGTACCTCACAAAAAGGATCTTAGACCTTAAACACTTGTCCTATATGGACAGACTCAAAGAACTCCAAGTATTCTCTGCAAAATATCGCCTACTTAGAAACGATCTCTGCTTGACTTACAAAGCCATGTTTGACCTAGCTCTGTTAGAAATGTTACAGCTAAAGAAATCCCAATCCCTCTGCACCACACGCTCCAGAGACCTCAACCTCATTACCACAATCAACAGAACGTGCTGGAGGGACAGGTTCATAACCCAGAGACTGCCCGTGCTATGGAATAGACTTCCCATACATGTCAAGCAGAGCACCTCATTGGCCCTCTTCAAGAGAAATCTTGAAGAGTGGATGGGAGATAGAAAATTCACCCCGGGGATCACTCCAGTGACTCTACTAGACCGAGGCACTAGGAACTAGGGTTGGGTGGCACGATGCCAGAGTAATCCTATGGGCTAGGCTAGTAAAGGCTCCAGGGCTATTAGCCTAGTACACATCTATGAACCTATGAAAATGTATAGGACAGAAACTGAGGGCTTGTTCAGTCAAAGTGGAAAACTAATATGAAAGAACTTAACATTAAGCTGTTGAATCAGAAATACAGAGGAAAGGTGAGGGGGTATTGCTTCATGGAAAGAGTTAGGTAGGGCTAGAAGTTTTCCTAGAAAAGGCGCTTACAATTACAAATGTTTTAAAATCATTTTAAAATGTGCTGGGTTATATGTTGTGATTTTTCAGCTACCTGTCTGTCAGTGCCCCACTTTCTGGGAGGTTTGAACTCATCTCTATAGGTTGTATTCTAATTTACAGAACAGGTTGCCAGAGATCTGCAGATTTAATTATTACCACAGGACCTAACCAAGGAATTGACAGATTTATTTGGAGCAGTTATATAGAGTACAGGACTTAACCTAGGAATCAATACATTTACTTGGAGCAGTTGTATAGACCACAAGACCTAACCTAGGAATTGACGTATTTATTTGGAGCAGTTGTACAGACCACAGGACCTAACCTAGGAATCTACATATTTACTTGGAGCAGTTGTATAGACCACAGGACCTAACCTAGGAATTGACACATTTATTTGGAGCAGTTGTATAGGCCACAGGACCTAACCTAGGAATCGATGCATTTATTTGGAGCAGTGGTACAAACCACAGGACCTAACCTAGGAATCAACACATTTTAGGGAAGCATAATAATTGGTCAAAACTATTTTTAGAAACTGACTTTTAGTTGGGATGTTCAAAATTAGTTTGCCAAGATGACAGTTGCAGTAAGACAAATGTGCCTTTTCACCAAAGCAAAGTGATCTGAGAGTTAGTAACTTAAAACTGGGGATGCAGGAAATGTAGTACAAATATTTACTTGACAGATATGGGAGAGTGGGCTCAGTTCCACATGCAGAAAAATAAGTGAGGTTGATTTTGTGGTAAATGCTACCTCCCTCCCAAGGGAGCCCGCAGGATTTTTTGCAGGGGGGTGCAAACCCAGAGCCCTGCCCACATAGCTCACCCCGCCCCCTGCCAATACAGCCCCGCCCAAGTCCACCCACCCAAGCCCCGCCCACACCACCATTCCAGTGTCCCATTACTTGGCTATTTCTCCCCATTTACTGTAGACACTGTTCAAATCTGTGTGCATACTGTGTTATGCTTTAGTTCTACAATGATTACAGGCAGTTGGATTTAATTTACAACTTTTATTTCAAACATTATAGCCCAAACACCGAGACATTTACTAAACCTAAACAAAGCAATAGTCTTACAATGAAAACAGACTTGGCATTAAAGCTTCTCTACTTTTGAAACTCACATTCAATGAAACGGCATTGAAACCCACATTCAGAGAAAATGCATCTGGCCAGTGGCAGGTTATTTACCTTTGAACTGTTTAAGCAATAGGCTCCTTGCACACCGTTAGGGCCATGCAAAAGTTATTTGATTTACCTGATTGTATTAATGATAATATATAATTGAATTATATCCCTTGTATTATACAGCAACACTTGTTTGAGTGTCGCTGCGAAGTAAAAGTAATCTGAATAATTCCACATTAAAGATATCTGAAACTAATGAAGATGTTGTTGCTAGAAAACTGTATATTTCAGTGTTTCATCTACAAATTCAGTGCCTGCTGCCATCAAAGAATAAATTGCCTATGTTAAATTAAAAATGGTAAGCTGGTATATTGCAATAGAAAATGGATGACAAGCTGAAAAACAGGTTCATAGTTATTGGGCATCTCATCCAAAGGAGGACATCCTGAGGACTGCAGCATACAAATGTATATGCTGTAGGAATAGAACCTCAAGCCTTTACATTAAGATGCAAGTATTCTACTTGTGGTGCTACTAACATAGCTTTAAAACTTTATACCACAATAGAGATACCATTTGCTAAACAAAATGGTTGCACATTGTAAATAGACTTGGCATGAGCAGCAGCAAACTTCGCTTCCCTTAAAACTCACAGTTCCTTGAAAATGCACTTGAAAATTCCACCTGCTAACTCTAACTTGGGCATTTCACTTTCTCGCTCTCTTACAAAGATACCACACCCCTCAAGGCCTCACCCTTAGTGCAAGAAATCTTGACAAAGCCTAAAATAAATAGGGACAGATTATAAATATGGCTCTCAGAAACTTATAAAATTGCAAGAGTAACAGGATTTGTGTTAGTATGCATTTTTCTAAATGACATGACATCTAAAACTGAAATGTCTCATTATTTAGCAACTTCAATCCTTTTTAAGAGGAATATGGGGCAAAAATCTGGACGGCTGAGGGGTATGCTACCTCCCTCTTATACACACACACCAAATAATTCTGGTCAGACTTGAATTAGTTCTGGGAAGGTTGCACTGAACGGCACCGTGCTTGATCTGAAGTGGGTGAAATCCTGGTAGCTAGTGATTGCAGCTCAGCAATGTGGAGCATTAAAGCATTTTTAGCAGAGCATTGTTTCATCACTACCTATTGTGTTTGCACATAAGCTGTAGTTATTTCAAACATTTGCCTTTTTTTGATTACTACAGAGTACATTTACCCACCAGAGCTATTGTGTTTTGACTTCAGTGTGGAGCTAGTTTTTGCGGGGCTTGGCTTTTAAGTAAGGTAGCAATGCTTATTTACCATATACCATTAAAGCCACCCAACTACAAGTGTACTAACACACAGACACTGCTATAAGACACTGGTCTCCAATAAAATGTAATGAACTTCTGAAAACACTATAATCCCGTCCTTTTATTACAAATACTGTCATATGCATTTCAATACCCAAGGCTTATACATTATCTAGCTATGTAAATATTCTCTGCATGGCAACAACGAAAAGGCTTTCAATGCTGGCAATTCTTTAACAATATGCTTACTAAAGCTTACTTGCATCTTACAATGTCTGACAAGCTTACTAAAGCTTACTTGCATCTTACAATCTCCGACAAGCTTACCTGATGTTCATTAAACCATGGCTACTTAAACAGAGCAACAGGACACTGTGATAGCATGCAGTTCCTGAATAATAAGAAGCATAAATCAACAGTATAAAAATCTGATAGAAAACCAGAACATTTTGCAAAATCAAGGACAGATGAAAAGCCACGGTCGATTTGTGTTCTACCTTGGATGGGGAATACTCTGCACACTTACTGCATAACTGCTTCTTGCCTTCCTTGGACACATCCCGAGCCACTACAATGGGGCTGGGGTGCAATAAGTATGTCATAATTTGAAATGTCTCTGGCTGACAGTGATGGCTGACACTCCTACCTCTCAACTTCAGAGCAAGAAATCAGGACAAAGCCATACATAGAACTAGAAGTGGGACACAGGCCCAAAAATAAGGCCAATTTTTAAATATTGCTCTTATTAACTTAATAGAACAGGTAGATCTTGCATTAGTACAAATTTTCTGAAGGGTATAAAATCTGAAACTCAAATGTCTGCCATTATTTTCTAACTTCAATCTTTAATGACTTGCCACTAATTTGCCAGAAACCACAATTTTATGAAAAACAGACCAAAATGTGATGCAAAATACCTGTCAAAAAGGGACACCTTTTAATATTAACAGTTAACTTGAAGCAGCTAACAAAATAAGAGCATCCACATGCATTTCTGAAATAAAGGTAATCTATAACTGATCATTACAGTTATAATTGTAAACCCTCCACATTTTCTTCCAAAATTGCCATTTTGGAGGAGGGATTATTAGGGGAGAGCAACATTTTGAGCCAGAATTGGGGACAATTGAGATGTTTGGATATTTCTAATCTACAAAGTGATTTGCACGTACCTCTCAACCTCTTAATGCAGGAAATCTGAACAAGGCCAAATATATTGGGGAACATACAGACACTACTAAAAATTTCTCTTGTATAAACTTAAACAGTCTTGCATTAGCATGCATTTTTCTGAAGGTTATGACATCTGAAACTCAGTGTCTGTCATTTAATGGCTTCATTCCTAAATGATTTGCTAGAAAACCACAAATGTTATGAGGAACAAACCAAAAATAAGCAGCAAATATCTATTAATTCTGCAAAGATATGGACAACTGAGAGGTATAGTTCAACCGGGGCTGTCTGAGTTTGATACCCCCTCACAAAATCATGGTCAAATGCAGCCTCCCCCCCTGCAGCCATTCCAATGTCCCATTCCTTGGTTATTTTGCCCCATTTACCATAAACACTAATGTGCATACTGCTTTACTTCTGCAATGATTTAGGATTTCATTTGAAAGTTTTATTTTGCATTTTACAGCACAAACCCTAATACATATCTGTTAAAGCAATGCAGTCTCAATGAAAATAGACTAACATTAAAACTTCTCTGCCCTTGAAACTCACATGCATTGAAACAGCACTGAAACCCACTTTCAGAGAAAATACATTTTGCCAATTGCAAATATTAACTCTGGGCTGTCTTCAAAATCATAGGCCCCTCGAACATAACATACACATGCTCTTTGATACACCTTCCTGACTGTATTACATTATATTCCTTGTACAATACAGTACAGTTGTTAAAGGGCATTTTAAATTTATTGTTTTGAAAATTTTTCCAGTAAACAAAGAAACAAAAGCATCCACCAATGACAAAATTGCCCAATTCAGAACATTTCCATCATAAAAGTCTACTCAAGTCCACCAGTATCAGTAAAAAATATGCACAATCTCTGTAGTAAAATCCACATTGAAGAAATTTGTAACTAATAGAGGTTGCTGCTAGCAAACACTTTATATGTCATTGTTTAATCTACAAATAAAGTGCCTGTTACCCTTGAAGAATAAATTGCCTTTGTTGCATGCAGTAAAAATGAAAAGCTAGTAATACCGCAATAGAGAATGGATAGCAAACTGTTAACAGGTTCATAGTTACTAGGTATCTTTGCCAAAAGGACTGCAGCATCCACCCCCTTTACAACACAATACAGCATCAGCAATGCATTTACCTACTGTTGGAGTAGAACCCACAGCCTTCAGCATCTAAAGCAAGTACACTATCTGTTGTGTTATTAACAATGCAAGCAGACTAAACATAAGCAGCACTAAACTTTTGCTCCCCTGCAGCTCTCAGCTCCTTGTAAAATCTACTAGACACTCAGCTGTATCTCTGAACTTTGCAGCACAAGAAATCTGGAAAAAGCCGAAATTTTATGGGGGGGGGGGCAAAAGGCCAAAAAACAGGGACACATTTTAAACATTGCTTGTATAATGTTTGAAAGTTGCTAGAATAAAATGCTGCGTTACCACCATACATTTCACTGCCACGTCTTGAACCCAGGGGACCCGTGCAAAACAGTCAAAGCAACATACCACTACGCCAAATCAGCTGTTTTGTGAAAGAGGAAGACTGAAACTTTACCATTTAGTGAATTCAGTTCTCACCATAGCACAGCTGTCAACCTCTTAGCACAAAAGACCTGAACAAAGCCAATAATGGGTGACTACAACCACCAAACATTCAGTGAATTCAGTTCTCACCATAGCTCTCAACCTCTTAGCAAATAACACCCGGACAAAGCCAATAATGAGAGAATATAGCCCCCAAACATTTTCAGTGAAATCAGTTCTTACCATAGCTTTCATCATTAGCAAAAAACCTGAATGAAGCCAATAAATACCTGAACAAAGGCAATACTGGGTTAATACAGCCCCCAAACATATTCAGTGAATTCAATTCTTACCATAACTCTCAACCCTAGCACATAACCTGGATGAAGCCAATAATGGGGGGAATACAGTCCCAAACACAGGGATACATTTCAAATATCCATCTTGTACACTTAGAAAATTGCTAGAATAAAAGCTTGCTTTTGTTACCATACACTTTCTGACTTTCTGAAGAATATGAAGTCCGATATTGAAATGTGTCCATTTTTTTAACATTTATTAACCAGGAAAGTCTGACTTTGAAAAAAAAAAGCTAATTTTTTAGCAGAGGCCCAGGGAGAAACACTACAGACAGCCAAGAATAAAACCAGATAACATTTAGCTGTCAGGCAACAAGGACACAAATGCAGAAACCACAAATTTTATGAGGAACAGAAAAAATATGATGGGAAAATCCTGCAACATTTTTACAAATGGTGGTGGGTAGGGAATTCAGGCTCTTGCCACTTGGACCCAAGGTACAGGGTTCAAGCCTTATTCTCTACCCACCACCATGTACACCTGGGGCATTTCTCACACACACACACACACACACACACACACACACACACACACACACCTCTCTACAATAACAAATAAAGACTAAATACTTGTATTACCCAGCAAAATATGTTAATATTCCTGTCAGATATTGCTCACTTAGAAACCAGATCTTCAGTCAGGACATTAAGGCTTGAAATGCCATCTTGGCAAACACCTTTAAACAGTGCTAAATGTTTTATGGGGCTGTGGCTTTGTTTGCATTGATACGGTAAAGCTTAGCTAATTGTGTGTTGTTGTGTTTTAGGCATTAGGTAACTCGACAACACTGAGCCTGAACACGCGTGCGGGGTTGTAACTCAGCTAATCGATTAATTGATCCAGCTGTAGTACATGACTGTAGTGTAATGTCATGCTCCTGTGCCCAGTGCCTTCTACTCATTCTGAAAAACAAATATTAAAACTGGTGCTACGTATTGACCTCCCATCGAAAGTGAAAATTATCTTAATTTTTAAGCACCAGGAAGCAAACATTTTGTCAAGAGTGAGTACACAACAAAGCGTCAGATGACGCCTGGAAGTCAGGAGTAAAGCCAGCAGTGCCTGTGTTATTATTCCTGTTCTGCAACTAAGTGTACCAAATCCAGTACCCAGGTTAACACGTTTGTAATCGTGCTCTTCTCTTGTATTGCTTTCAACTGTCCCTGATTTCCAGCTGTATGTTGATTCCTAACCCCTTTATTGACCTACAAAATAGTACATTATTAGATTCCAAATGACTAGTATTAACGTGTACTGTTGTTGATATTCAACCCACAATATTTTGCCCGGAGGGAGTTAGATAAATTGCAGGGTTATACATTTACTTTACTTTGTCATTCTGTAGATCTAATATCAAATCCTGGTGTGCAAATCATGCACTTTGTATATAGTACTATTGCATTTTGTATTGTGCCAGTGACCCATGCTAATTCACTGATTTTGGAAATGCACACAGATAAACGGAGAGAGATGCGTATAGGATGGATCCATTTGCTTTTAATCATAGGTTCATACTAGGCTATCTGCCCTAGGGCATTTATAAGCCTAGCCAGAGTATGTTTGGCTTTCACCACCCATTTTAAATTAATTTTGCTATGCCCTTTTTCGAGGTTAAACTCTTTCCAGTGGTGAGAATCAAACCATGCACCTTATGGTTGAAAGGCATACACCTTAACCACTGTACCATTGAGCCTTTCAGGTCCTTTTTAAGCCTAGCCATGCATCCCTGGAAACGAATACAATCAGGTGGGTTGCAAACTAGCTCAATGATAGGAGACTCCCACCTCCCTCAGCAGGCCAGTAAGTAACGAGTGGTGTTCCACAAGGTTCGGGTCTGGGGACCCTACCATTCAGAATATAAGTACAGGCTAAAACAAAAAGGTTTGTGGCAGACTATGAATGGGAAGCAATCAGAGTCCCCTAATGATGTCAATATCCTGCAGGAGGGATTTACACTGACCGACTAGTGCCAAAGTCAGACTCAAACTTGATGCACAAAAATGCATCATCATATCTTTTGGCAAATGCAATGTCCCTGCAGATTACCACATTAACAAACTACACATACAAAATCACTGCTGAGACCTAGGCACGCAGGTGGACAAGCTTACGTTTGATCACTACATCTCTACAATGGTAAGAAGGGCATTCTACGTTACTCACTTCATAATACTGCCTCCGGAAAGGGGGGAAAAAATTAATCCCTTGTACTTTTCCCTCACTCAAACAACTGAATAAAATATTCCCTTTGGTATATACCTTTCCAGACATCTGCAGCAACTGGAGAGACCACAGAGGTTTCTCACAAAGAAACTTTAGGGTCTTCAGCATGTTCTGCTTGGAGAAACTCAAATCAATCACTTTACTCTGTTTCATACAGAGGACTCAGAAGGGATATGTGCCTTGCACATAAAGCAAACCCAGACCCTGCTTTACTAGAAATACTGCACATTTGCAAGTCCAATGGTAAGAGTGTCACCCACCCTAAAGACCTTAACCTGGTATGTGACATCAATAGCAATTGCTGGAGACACAGATTTGTGTCTCAGAAGTTGTCCCATTTCTGGAATAGGCTTTCAATTCACAACTAAGTCACTTGTTGACCCTATTTTAAGTGAAATTTGGACTACTGGATGGGCGGCAGTAACTTCAGAAGGGAAACGGGTGGAATCCCTGGTGTGGAGAGGGGTAACTGCAGAATTTAGTGCTGGCTCAAAACTGGCACTCCAGGAGCAGGGCTTCAACTTGGCTAGGTTTAATAACTGCCCTAGTGTCATTGGCACAGTAATTGCCTAGGAACCTATGAAAATAAAATTGGTAACACAAATGGTTATGATGGAATACCTGAACCAAACCACCTCATCCAGTTTCCCAAGTGTGCATACCATACCTTGTGATACTGACACCCCAACCCCATATAAAAATGAGAAAAAAGTGGGGTTGATAATGCTACCCAAGAAATACACAATATTCTTTAAGTTATCCACCCCTGGCAACTGTCATATCAACAGCACACTACTAAGAGTTGATCGAGTAGTCAGGGATCTGGGGGCACATGTAGACAGTAGTACAGCCTTTGACCATCACCTGTCTACAGTAGTGAGAAAATCATTCTATGTTGAGTGACTTAAGTATGGCAGCTAGGTCCAAGAAAGTCACCGTTCCACTACATTTAACATTCAGACCCATCACAAGAGTCCCAAGGCCACCTTTAGTATGTACCCAACCATGCACATCCAAAGATTGTATTGTTTACAAATGCTCCTCACCAAAAGAAAACATGTAAACAGTCTATCCTATGCAGACCGACTCAAAGCCCTATCCCTGTACAGGCCATTGAGGGAACATGTATGCCTGACATACAAGGAATTGTTAAGACACCACCCTACTGGACTTCCAGCAGATCTGCAAAATAAACAAGCCAGAAGCACCCTAAAGACACAAATCTTGCCAGTTGGAATTGAGAGTTTGGGGGGCAACCTAAAATCCATTGGGGCAAATGCCCCCTCCCCAACACACCACAAAAGGGCCGCAAAGAAATTTAAGATACGTGAAGCAAGGGGTTAGCAGCCCCCTGCTGGATGTGAGTCGTTTCTTGCATTGACATCAACCCAGTAATCACCATTATACAGTTTAACCTTTTTAAACGTTTTCAAGTAGTAAAACAATTAGAACAATAATTAAAAAAAGTGTCACACTTGACTGAAAGCCCCATCAGGGTGTCAAGTCAGCACACCCACAACTGTGCAAAGTACAACTGTGTCTTAATATAAACAATTGTCATAGAACCTGCTGGAGAGAAGTGTGTATCCCAGAGAATACTCTTTCACTGGAGCAGGCACCCCATCCCTGTGAAGCAGAGGTCCCCCCTAAACAACTTCAACCACTGGCTGAGGAACAGGAAATTCATTGCTGGTGCATTAACCCCTACTCTAATGGTCATACCTCTCAACTGTCCCTGCCCGACTCAATTTTTAGTTCTGTCCCTCTTAATCCATCCTAAAACTAGTGATTTATGGAGGAAAGGGTGAACTACAATTAAATCAATAGGGACAATAGTCAAGAGTTACACTCGTATTTTACTTCAGAAAAGAGTATATAAATTCTTATGCTCCAATAACATCAATGTCTCAAGTTAACAGCATTAACATTTTAAAATTGTCCCAGATTTTTTTTCTTGATTTTGTCCCCGATTGGTTGAGAACTATGGTAGTGGTCACAGCCTAGAAATTGTTTAATGCTTACACATACCAAGAGTACGAGAATTTGACAGAGTTTGGATGCTTGATAAAGTTTAAAAAGGCCCCAATGGTCATTAGCCTAGTAAAAAAAGGGGGGGATCGCAACAAGCACGGCACCACTTTCACAGAAAACCAATTCCGCTACAGTATTCTTTAAGGCACTAAAGGGCAAAGAGCAGCTAGAAGATATTCTTATAAAATCATTCAATACACTATCAGAAACCAAGTAACAGACTGAAGCCAGATGCCCAGTTTGCAATGCAATCTGGACCCTGCGGACTGAGAGCAGCATCAAATTTATTGGAGCTCGGCAGCAGACTGGCAACGGGCCAAAATGCATAAAACAGCAAGATGCTCGAACAGGTTAAAGTAAAGAGCCCTGGTGCTCACGACCTATGCGCTTGAAGAAACCGCGTTCTTACGAGTGGCCTAATGAAACTTTTGGGGGACCTTCCTACGACATGGTTAAGGCATGTGCTTCTGAAGAACTATTAAGAGAATAGTCTGATTTGATCAACTGTGACACTTTGGATCAGATAAACAGCTTTTCAGAGTCCTAATTACACATACCTGGGAACTCAATCGACAGCATACTAATCTAACGATAAAAATAAACTACAAATATTTACATAATATGCTTAAAAGACTTCCAGAAATATTCCGAAAAGATGAATCCCCTGCACAGCATGTGACCAAGCACACTACAGACTATAGTGTTTAATCATTTTTACCTTTATACAAACGTAAAGATGACTATACAGGACAACAAAAATAATATTCCAGTTTATCTGGCAACTAATCAAAATTCCTTCCTTCCGTCGGAGGCAAATTCCCCAATTTCACACCTTCCGACCATTTGGAGAAAGTCCGAAATGTTTTGTAACACCCCCCCCCAACACAAACACACACACACACACACACACACACACACACACACACACACACACACACACCTGAGGAAAGTTAGATAAAGTTTGACTTTTTTTGCAGAGAAGAAGACCGTAGGCACCCCCGCGTCACACTCTACCTGAAGTATTCCGTTTCGGGTCCCATCTTCCGTTCCCGCTCGAATAATCCGTCTAAGTTCCTGCTCTCAAACCTCTAAATCATCGCATGAGCGACAGCGATGATGTCAGCACACCTGCCCGCGACTGTGCTGTTACAGACTTCTTAAAGAAGAATGCACTATCTTCTTAAAGAAGAACGCACATATAAAAAAAAAAAAAAAACTTTTTGGGAAATTATCTAGTCAGCCGATTCCAGGGGGGTGCAAGTGCACCCCCTTGCACCTGCCTGCGGGCGCCCTTGCTCCCTCCCCCTCATATGGGGCAGCATTCACTGTGATTTTCTTCACAATCCTAATATGGTTTCAGCAGGTAACAGTCATCAAGTTTGTTCAAAAATGTGTTTTATACTAAAACTAATACTTGCCAAAATGCTTACTAATCTGTGAATATTTTAAAATTTCAGGCCACGTTGTTGAATACATATTGGTACTGTCTACCTGTCATACTTCAACCAGCAATTTTTTGAAATTTCATGATGCCTTTAAACAAATGTTAAGCCCTTTCTCATGACAAAGTGGTCTCCACTTTGCTTTAATCTAACCCTAAGAGAGAGACAAATGGAAAAAGCATTATTTAAGTATTAGTCTGTTCAGTGGTATAGCCAGGAGTCCTACAACTATAGGTTTCCACAGTTTGCCTACCCCCGGAAGGTAGCTATTAATTCACAAACTGCACTTTTTGCTTTGGTGTATATCCTAATTAGAAAATTAAAGATGTAACACAATTGCTACTGTTAGTACACTTAAAGACTTCAGTTGAATGCATAGTATTAGAAACATATATTAGTATAGATGCTGTTTGTGAGCTCATTTGTTCCATTTTAATTTAACTTGTACACAACTCTTTGCTGCCTCATTTGTACCTTTTTAATTTCATCTGTGTGTTTGAAGCTGGGACATTTCGTGTCCTTGTACTAGCAGAATTTTACCCCCTTAATTTTTTTTTCACATAGTGGCTTACATGTCCACCACTCCCTCTGTTTCCTGTCTCATTCAGTGTCTCTGCACAGTATTTTATAAGTGACAGGAAATGCATTTATTAGCAATTCAGTCAATCTTTCATGTTACAATTTGGTCACTGGATGTGGGGAAGGGGTCGGCTCCCGATGTACAAAATAAATGTGGTTGTACGTTTGTGGTACACTGCTGTAGTCATCAAATAAGCAAAAACTGTGTGTGTGTGTGTGTGTGTGTGTGTGTGTGTGTGTGTGTGTGTGTGTGTGTGCGTGCATGCGCACAACTCTGGGTTGTCGTTTCACTGCCTTGAATACCAATTGTGCACCTTTGAAGGAGATAGGGAAACAGGTGATAGGTAGTTACAAAATGGATCACTGATTATAGCTACAAAAGATTTAGCCAAAGCGAGAATCCAAGAGACACAGACTGCAAAGTCACTATTTTTAGCACTGTGAGTCAAAGATGACTAGTTTCACACACCAGCTAGACAGTGAGTCTTGAAACTTCAACTTTGAACTTGAACGAAATCTGCTATTTTGGCAGCTTTTTAAAGCTAAACACTCAACTTCATGAAAAAATCTTTTAAGGAGATGGTCCCAGACAGCATTAAACAGGAGTAATTAAAACAGAACAAGTAATATTTTCCAGGCATATTCAAAATGTATGAAAACATAATACATCTGCTGTAAGTAAGTAGCCAGTGAAAACATTTTTCCTCCTGTATGTAATTATGTGGTAGCATAGTGCTTTGTTGGCTAAAGAAACCTTAGTAAACAAAAGTATACCAACCAGGCAGCCCTTTTTAGGTCATTTTGGGATATAACAAGGTAAAAGAAATACAGACTACTTAAGAGTGATTCAGGATATTAACACTGCAGAGAAAATGCGGTTATTGTGATTAATCTATGGGCAGGATTCCGAGAAAACACCCCCATGACATCATTAGGGGTTTGCTGGGGAGTTCTGTTAGTGCTACAGTGATAAAATGCAATTCAGAAACATGAAAGAGCCATGTTGTGCAAAAACTTATTTGTAGGTCTTTGAAATGAACTCTTGTAAAATAAGCATGGTGGTGCATCCCTGAAGCAGTCCATGCAGCTCTCTGTGGTGTAGGGCAGCTTTAAACACACACAGACACACACACACACACACACACACACACACACACACACACACACACACACACACACACACACACACACACACACACACACACACACACACACACACACCACTTTACAGTACTTACTTGTTGCAGTGCTAACAGCTTTACTCTTGTTATAGACATCAGTGGGTGTACACCATTAAAAGACAGTGTAAATGTTTATCATTTCATTCTCCAAATAGTGAAATACCATGCTCTTTCATTCCCCACCAAAACTCCGGGGAAGTACAGATGGCTCTGGTCTGCAGCATTTTCATGTGGCTTTCATGAACATGATTACTGTGGTGCTACAAGCTGTAGCCTTCTTAACTTTCTAGCACCACTGAGGTTTCTGAATCGTACCTCTATAATGCACTGCACAGGTCTGCTAGAAATAGGATTGTATAGTGCATTATGTGTCCCTGGATCCTGGGATATATCTCTTCAGTTTTGTGTAATGTCATTTGACACAGTTTTATTGCCCTGAATACCAGCTGTATTAAGTTGCCACTTTATAATCGCACTGTTGTGGTACGTTGCCGTAGTCAGCAAATAAGCTACAACAGTGTGTGTGTCTGTGTAGAAGTAGGTAGTTGTACATCTCAGGAAGTTTGTGTTGAAACTGGTGGCTTTCCATACCTGCAAAATGCAATTATTTCACAGTGATTTATATTTTAGAATGTATTCTTGCTAATGTAAACTAAGTTAATCAGTAAATTACAGGTGACTCAGTGCTGGCATGTAGAATGTTCCCAAAGCATTTTTAATTTGTGAAACCAGCAGCAAGTACTTTAATTTCATTCTTGCACTACTTAAATTGTGTGTGTGTGTGTGTGTGTGTGTGTGTGTGTGTGTGTGTGTGTGTGTGTGTGTGTGTGTGTGTGTGTGCTTTTCTGTGATGCTTTGTACTATTGAAGATCAGAAGGCTGGTCTGGGACTGCAGCACTTGGGGTTAACTAGGTTTCAACAAAAGCACTGAAATATTTTTCTGACCTGTTATAATAAAAATAACATGGTAACTGCAGAATTCACATTAACTTAATAAAACAATACATAAAGTGGTAACAGAAAAAAATCCTCCTTACAGCTTGATAAATTAACATTGATGGGAAAGCAAAAGTCTTTAATCTCTTAATTGCATGTTATGATGTTTTAAGTAGGCTATAAGGCTGAAATCAATCAATCAATAAAAGGCCATCCTCTCCCCTTTAATACAGCTCCAGACCGAGGGTGTGAAAAATCTCTTCTCACTTAAACACTTGCAAGATGCAATTCTGTAGACAGAGACAGAGAGGGAATGAAGGTGATGTGGAGGTGGGACACAAAGCTCTGCATGGTTAACCCTGCAGAGGATACTGTGGAAAGGATTGCAATGGTTTGTGAGCTCATAGCAGTCAGCTTTGGGTTTGCGATTTTTGTTTTAAATCTGGTATACAGGTCTTTTGTTTGGCCTATAGAACACTGCCTGACCAGCAGTATTTAATATTGTTTGGGAAGTGTTCCCCCTTGATTCACTGCCATAGAGTGGTAGAGTTCAGGTGACTGTCGCGGATGAACAATGTTGTCTGTCTCATGAGAACTGGTAAACATTTTTTTATTGCAGTAAAAATACCTAATAATGACAAAAATGCCATCTCCTCACACGTTACATATGTGTTATTTTGCTCGTTTTAGAGTGTAGCATCATTTTAATATTAACAATCATCCCATTTCCTGTTTAGCTGAGAGTGAGACTTCCTTATTTTAATTTCAATAAATCATGAGAATATACTTTAAAAATAGCCTTGCCTTTTGCTGTTTAAGATACTAAGGATTTCTAGAATACCATGCGTGGTCCATGGTTTCACAGCAGTTTATGCACTATAATTGCTATGTTGAAAAAAAATGAGGTAATTATATGAAACAAAGCATGGGGTGATATGTTTAACTAGATTCTACACATATCCCTTAGCGGCAGGTGCTTCATTAAACCTCTTAGGCATCTCTGTAGTGTATTGCACCTCAGAACTCTTGCACAAAATCTGATGAAACACCATTGCAGGTGATTATTTTGTGCCTTGTACACATGACAGCTGACAGCACTTGATGTGCGCTGAAACTGTAATAATCTGTGTGGTGTCACTTGTGAAGAGGACAAGGGACTCAGCAAAACCTTGTTCGATGTCACCCGCACATGTTATAATCCTTAAGGCATTAACTACACAGAAATAGAGCAGGCAGCACTGTCAGACACACGACGGGATAAAATGAGGGAAGATCAGGTGTCTTGTAGAGGATCAGAGTGTGAACAGATAGCAGTCATGAAATTCAAACATGGGGTTACAGGCTAGCGGATTGCCTGTGCTTTATCCTCTAGACTGTGTTGCCTTCTCTGAGGCTCCATGATAGTAACACAAGTTATGCTGATTTTTGTTTGTCCACACTATACCCGGGTCGCACATATGAGCCTATCCTTTTGAAGCATTTGGTCAGAGATTTCTCCTCTCTATGCGATTCATAGTTGCACATACCAGTATGTAAAAGGATGAATACATTCCACACTTTTTCTTTAAAGTACTTGTTTTTTAATCTGATATTACACAGAACAGTTCAAATGGCAGTCAGATACATACTGCATACTGGTGCTGCATCATACCTTTCAACTGCATAATTTTTCTTGCTGTGTTATGATAAGTTTTACATTCTTCCAATTCACAGAGTTACAGTCCCATAACCCAAATCCCGATCTGGACAGGTGCTGTAAAGATATCAATATGCAACACTGCAAATCACAGCAAAACAAGGATGGGAAAAATTAAATTGTGCTTCTTAATGAAGGTCAAAGTTAGCATGTTACCCCTAAATAAGCTGAAAGTTGCAGTGACATTATCTTAACATAAGTGGGATTATTTTATTTTTCTTTATTACCTTTACAGTCACTGCAGTGTGAGGAATGCTGATTCTGAAGCCACAACCTCCATGCTGATTCTGAAGCCACAACTTCCAGTTGCAGGTGAAGGAGGCTCTGTATGCCTTTGATCTGAAATCTGGCTTAGTATTTTCTTTCTCTCTCTGATTAAATTTCAACTATACCAATGCCTACCTGCTTGGCAGACACAGAACTTTTCATAGTGGCAGTATATGCAAACTGCTAAGCAAAGGTTAGAATAATGAGAGGATGAATTTTGGTTAGCAACAAATTAATCCAAATTATGTACACTAGAAGAAAATTAACATGCACAGGTGACAGACACAATCGTAACAGGTACTGCCATACTAATTAGAGCACAGGTACTGCCATACTAATTAGAGCAAACACCTAAGTGGTATGCCCTTCAAACACTTCATTTTTGACAATTGAAGAAAATTAGCTGTGAAAATGCCTCTTGCATGCTAGTAGCCATAAGTTTGGTAATCTCAGTGGTTCACGACTGCCTGCTGCTGTCAGCTTTGTAGTTTGATGATCATACGTGGGGCACAGACCAAAGTGTGTAAAGTAATATACAATGTCCACATTTTGCAACTTGTATTACATTAATACCACATTAGTGTACTGTGTGGTATTGATAGAGCAGAAGTCCTGATTTAGAGCTGCAACAGATGGCTGGGGTGAAACTTTCCACGGATCTTAGTTTACAGTGACACTGAAAAAGCCTGTACTGCTCCATACAGGTCTTTCTCTTATCCAGAAGGCTGTGATAAACTTGACCATAGGTGTTTATTGCAAGCAACATATAAAATGTTGTCCTTGTGGAAGGTGAACTTCAGTACTAAATTGGTACTGTTCAACAAGCAAATAAATTTACTTATTTTACTATGGCCATTATTAATTTTAACCTGATCATGGCCACCGGTGTACATGGTCAAAAAAGTGGCTGAAAGTGGTGGGTAGAGGGCAGCCTGTGGTTGGAAGTGGATGACCATTGCTATTGTTCGAGCACAGTTACAGTCATTGATCTGGTTTTGCAAGGCTGCTGTGCATTTGTATGAAACAAAGTAGAATGTATTAATATAACCATTAGTTTGTTTTGATCACAATCAAACATGAGGTGGTAAAGTAAAATGGTTACATGTTTATAATTTTTGGATACAGTCATTCTGTGGATACAAGTGACTGCTGGATACTTTTGAATAAATTGCCATCACAGCTTGTGTTTTTAGATGTTTTGTGTCACTTCTTCACTGTAGAAATAGGTATACTGAATTGGAATAGGCATATTGAAACATGACAAACTCTTGGTGCAAAGGGCTGAAATTAGTTGTGGTATTTTTATGAACCTGGTTAAAACAGAAACCATGTTCTGACTTTCCAAAATTACTTTATTACAGTGCAGATGTCTGTAGATTCATTTCACAACAAATGGTAATCTCCAGTTTCTTCTACAGACAAATGCATACCAAAGGAAATCATAACTATATTGGCACTGTGTGAAATTCTGAATTATACCTACTTTCAATGGAGGGGGAGGAGACATTATATGACTTAACATTTTTCAGGTGAAACTGCCTTTAGAAGTATGCATATATAAAATTATAATAATTAGTCACTGCAACAGAACTAAAAATGTCCTGACTGAATTCACTGCTGCAGTATTCCTGACAAATGGGTTGTCACTATTGACATCCAGCTGGGGGGTACAAAGCTTTACCTTCCCTAGGTTATACATCTGAAATATGACCTCAGGTCGTATACATTGGGGTATAATGATGGACATACAAGTGTGGATCCTCAGACTATCTCACTGCCAGCCCAAAAGCAGGTCATTCATCCATTTGATTGTGCCCTGTTTGGTGGTTGGTATATTCCTTATGTCGTATTGTTTAAAGTTGCAGATGTCAGCTAGAAGGGGCAAGTGCAATTTTATTTGTTAGATTCCATACCAGGACTTGAATACCAAGTGTATTTTTTGCCTAGGCCCAGAACATGATCACAAATCCTGCCATATTTGTCAATCATTCATTCCAAAAACCTTTAGGTCTAGGCTATCTTCTCGTAACACCTTCCTAGAGACCCAGCATGTTAAATACCAGGCTCAGTCCAAGAAGGCTGTCTCCACATCCTTGTATGTCTCGTTTCCACTGAAGAAAAAGAGGCCTTGAATGGATCATCAGTCTATCATTTCTGACTCCAGTGTATCTGCTGAGGTTTCTCAGACTTCTGCTCAGTTGCCCGCTACAGAGACCTCAGTGGAGGTCAGTATGGCACCCACAGCCTTGTAGCTGATACATCCAAGGAACCATGCCTAACTATTTCAGAAGGACCACATGGTGTCCCACAAATTTTAGATAGAGAAGAGATCCCAGGCTCTCCAACAGTGGTCAGGCAGGTTTCCAAACATCCACACCTCATCCAAGCGGATGCCACACCTAGAGAGAGAAAAAATAGAAGATTAAACATGTGGCTTCTCCTCAGCAGCTAGGGAGAAAGAGTGGATGGACTTTTTTCAAGGGTTGTTTAAAGCTATTATGTCCGTAAAACCTCCCTCCTTTGAGTCTTCCTTACCACTACCACAGGATACTCCCATTAAACCCACCCTGATTTCCTCCTCTTCTGATGAGGAGCAGGAAGATGACTCAGACCATTCTCTGGACTATTCCTCTTAGATGCTTTCCCCAGGACAAGTCTCTTCTGGCAAATGGGACCCTATCTCTCCTAATTTCACCTATTGAAGAAGCTTCCTTTGATGAGACTATACAGAACATGATGAAACACTTTGAGTTGCAGTCTACTCAGATCTCTGATGCCTAGAAGAGTTATTACTCAGTGTTAGAGATGGATACATCTGCCCCTTCTTCAGTCCCTCTTATCCTTGTGGCTTTCCAGGATGCTTTTGTCCACCTCATTTTCACCTGACTCTCAACCCCAAAAGACCAAACAGGTTTTACAAGGTCCCTGATGACTTAAAATATCTATATAAGAACACAGTGGCAGACCCTTCAGAAGTTTCTCTCTCTTCAGATAAATCTGCTAAGTTGCTGCCTAGTGCTAATACCCTACCTGCAAACAAAGATAGTAGGGCTATGGATAGATGGGGAAAGAAGGTTTGCAACTCTTTTAAGACAATTAATTACCAGAGTCAAATGACATTAAGTATTTGATCTCAGTTCTGGACTCCTTGAACAAAGTTATCTTGGACCCTCTCAATGTAGACTCTAAGCAGCAGATGCAGCCCTTATTTTCGCAGGCCACTCAGATTGTCAGACACAGCATTAGGTGCAGTTATGACACTATAGATGCTTCTTCTAGGTCACCTGTCACTGGATCTATTATCTGCAGATATGCACTGCTTTGCAATTAACCTATGCCTGAGGACTTGAAATCTAAAATTCTAGATTCACCCTTGGACAAAGACTTACTGTTTGGCTGTCAGGCAGCCAGTCTGTTCAAAACTCTCTAAGACCAAGGTAGGACCATGAAAAACTGCAGACGGCTCCTACCCTACTCTACTCAGTCCCTAGATACCATATGAGCTGTCCAGCCAAGTTCACTTCCTTCATTAGAAGGGACCCTAGGGCAGTTCAGAAACAAAGAAAAAACCCTAGGAAAAGATGCGTTGAAAAAACACAAAGGCAAACTCCAGATGGGAGACTTCCCTTTGGTGGCAAAAGTCTGTGACTACCTCTGCAGCAGCCCCACTTCCCCTTTTTCACAAAGAATGTCATTTTCACTAGCCATGTGGGAAAATATTACCACAAACAAGTGGATACTCTCCATCATTAGAGATGGCTATGCCGTGTATTGGGAAAGCATTTCCCCCAAGAGGCATCCTACCACCTCCTCAGAACCAAATATCCTTTCTTCCCCATTATTCTAGACCTCTTGAATCAAGGGACCATTGAGCAAGTCCAAAAGGAATTTATAGGAAGAGGGTTTTATTTCAGGATTTTTCTAGTACCAAGAAAAGAAGGGCAGTGGAGATCCATTCTAGACCTGTCGGTCCTGAACACATCTGAAATTTCCTTCTTTTAAAATGCCCTCCCTTCAGATGCTTCTTCCTTTCATTCTACCACCAGCTTTCTCAGTGTCATTAGATCTGAAGGACATGTATCTATGCCTCCTTATCCTTCCTTCCTGCAGGAGATTCCTCAGGTTTTTCTCTAGCTCCTTGCATTTTCAATTTACTGCTTTGCCTTTTGGTCTTTCCTCATCTCCACTAGTGTTCACAAAGTGCCTAGCACCTGTCGTTACCTGCTGTCACACACAAGTAATTACAATTTTCTCATACCCGGACAACCTTCTGATCCAGGCTCTTTCTCCAGAAATCCTTCTTCAGCATCTTTATGTCATCTTATGACAGGTCTGGGCTTCACCATAAACTTGAAAAAAAAATCACATATGGTTCCTAGGCAAGGTCTGTTTTTTCTGTGCAGAATGGACACAAAGAAAATGCTTGCCTTCCTTCCCTGTGAAAAGGTTCTTAGTCTATCCAAATACTTCCAAGACCTCTCTTCCACATCCTGTTGCTCCTCAACTGTGATGCTAAGAACCTTGGGGGTCATGTCAGCCTCCATTCCTGTACATCCCCTGGCCAGACATCACAAAAGGAAAATCTAGTGGTATCTGAAATCTGTGTGGTCTTAGCAATGCCACCCCTTAAGCACTCAGATTCCCCTCCCTTCTTGTATCAAGAAGGCTCTAACTTTCTGGAAGGGAAGGCCATCCTCAGCAATGGATTACCTTTCTTGCCTCCTCTTCCTCTTCGACAGATCTATGTGGATGCCTCAGATGAGGTCTGGGGGGACCTGGACATTATCTTACCTAGTGCAGGAGAAATGGCAATCCCAGTTCCTGAAAGAACACTCCAACCTAAAAGAAAGGATGGCTGTTCTGCAAGCCCTTCAGGTTTTTGCCCACATTTGAAACCAGGGCCCCTCCAAGTGTTCACAGACAACACCAGAGTCATGTGGTACATAAACTTGTAGGGAAGCACCAGAAGGCATGGAATTTGGCAACACAAATGAACATCACACTCACAGCCACATACATCCCTTCTCAGGACACTGTAGTAGCAGACTACTTAAATCGCTCCCTGGAGGACACCCATGAGTGGACTCTGAACAAGCAGGTCTTCCACAACATGACACCCCTCAGACACACCTAATTGCTTCAGCAAGCAACCATCAGCTCCCCCTGTTTTGCACCAGGGACCCTTCTCACATGTCTTCTCTTTACAGTGGACAGGAAAGTTCCTCTGTGCTTTCCTTCTGTACCTCTTCTTCCAAAGATCCTCCTCAAAGTACAAAGAGAGACATTCAGATTCCTCCTTCTGGCTCCATTTTGGCCGAGGCAACATTGGTTACATTTGCTTTTTTGCCTGGCAAAGGTAAATTACAGGAAAATCTCTCTACAGCCCAATCTTATACTCAGCAAAAGGGATTGCTGTTCCATCCTAATCTTCCATTTCTCAGCCAGACCCTATGGATGATAGGATTTTAATTCCCCAAAGACATCTCTTCTCTGAAGAGGTTGTACAAGTCGTATAAGAGGCTAGGAGATCCACTACTAGAAAATTTGACACTGCAAAGTGGAACAGTTTTATTTCTGATGCTGTAAAGAGAGTCAGGATCCACTCAGCACAGAACCCTTCATTTCTGCAGTACCTCTGTGAACTTCTTTGATCAGGCTTGGACTACTGTTCCATAAAAGCTAATTTGTTTGCCACTAATGCTTGCTTGCCCCCTCTTTTAGGCCCCCACTGATGACTAGGCCAGAGGTCAAGCTTTTTCATGGAGGAGTTCTGCACCTTAACCCCCCCCTCCCAAGGAAACCCATCTCACCCCCGTTGTGATATTAATTTTCTGCTTCAAATGCTTACGCCATTTCCCACTGAGCCAGCTTCCTCTGCTTCCTTGAAATTCTGCACATGGAAAACCATCCTTCTGTTAGCCTTCACCACTTCCAGGAGAATTTCTGAGCTATAAGCCCTCATGGTTATTCACCCTTTGTTTCACAAAGACAAGATGACTCTCAGGGCTAACCCATCCTTTATACCCAAGGTAGTGAACAAGCTGCCTATCAATCAGGCTATTCATCTTCCCACTTTCTTTCCCCAATCCCTAAAACATGGGGAATGGATACTGCATTCTCTAGACATTCACAGACAACTCCAACTTTTACCTGGATAAAACTAAATCTTTCAGAAAGACTTGACCAGCTTTTCCTATATTTTATGCCCTTTACGCTGGATCACACAGTTTGCAAACAAACTGTTGCATCCTGGATTATTAAGGCTGTCTTTTTGTTACTCACACTACAGTAAGACCCTGTCTTCCTGACACAGAGCACATTCTACTAGGCAGTTGCTCCTCAGGGGCTTTACACAAAAGGGTAGACTGCAAATGTATTTTAGAGGAGGCTACTTGGTCCTGTGTACACACCTTTACCAAACATTGCAAATTTGATGACTTCTCCAGGATCAGGGTAGCCTTTGCTAGGTCAGTCCTACCCAGGCTACTGGACAACTTTTCTACTCAATAACCAAACACCATTACCTCCTCCAGCTCTAGGAATTTGTCAGGAATACTGCAACAGTGATTTAAGTCAGGACATAGTCCATTTTTTGTAATAACTTACTGTAACCAGTAGATGTCCTACCAATCACTGCTGTGGTATTCCTTCCCGCCCTCCATCCAGTCTTCTCTGTCTCACCCCATCATTATTTGTCTCTTTCTCTCTCTCTCTATTCCTTGTTCTCTTACATGGGTATGGGGGAGTTTTCTTACTAATTTCAGCTACAGCCCTCTTAGCTGACCAGTCTTATTTCTCAGTAGTCTTCAGGTTCATAGGTAGGTACTAGGCTATCGGCCCTAGGGCCTATACAAGCCTAGCCATAACGATTCTCTGGCTATTTCGTCCCACAAATATTTACTTTCCTGGACCCCTGACTAGCAGGGCTACTGATGTGAACCCAGGGTTGAATTTCCTATCTCCCATCCAATCGTCATGGTTCCTCTTGAAGAGGGCCATTGAGGCGCTCTGCCTGACATGTATGGGCAGCCTATTCCAGAATATGGGGAGTCTCTGGGTCAGGAACCTATCCCTCCAGCATGTTCTATTCATCGTGATGGCAAGGTTACGATCCCTGGAGTGTGTGGCTCGGAGGGATTTGGATTTAAGTGTAGCATGTCCAACAACTCTGGGTTTGACATGGCCTTGTATGTTAAGCAGAGATTGCCTCTGAGTAGGCAATATGTGACAGAGTATAGCTGGAGTTTCTTTAGATGGTCAGCATAAGGCATCTGCTTTAGGCCTGTGATTCTTTTTGTGAGGTATTTCTACGGCCTTTCTAGTTGCAGATGACTTGTGAGGTATTTCTGCGGCCTTTCTAGTTGTTTCAGATGTCTTGTGAGGTACATACCAAATGGGGCATTGTATTCTATAATGGGTCTAATGAGGTATGAGTACAGAGGGACAATGACCTCCTTTTTTCTGGATGAAAAGCCCTTAGTGATGAGGTGTGCCACATAGAAGGATTTTCTAACTGTTTTGCCTATGTGGTTATCAAAGGTGAGACCACTGTCCACCTGTGTCCCTAGGTCTCTTATCACTCTTTCAGTGTTTAGTGTCCTGCCACCTATGTGGTAGTTCACAACAGGTATGTGTTTTTTCCCAAAGGGGACAACTATACATTTTTTGGCATTTAGCTTGAGCCGATGACTCTGGCACCAGTCATCTGTTTCGGTAAGGCCCTTTTGTAGTATATCCACATCATTTGGAGATTCAATAATGGCTCTCAGCTTGCAGTCATCTGCGAACTTTGTAAGCCAGAGTCCCTTAGTGTTGGCCTGTACTTCAGAGAAGTAGATGCCAAACAAGCGTGGTCCCAGGACAAAACCCTGCGGAACACCACTTGTCACTTGTCTGGAGGTGGATTTGGAGTCGGCTACTTTTATAGTGTGTGTTCTGTCAGTAAGCCAGTTTGCAACCCATCGCGTGACGTAAAGATTAATGCCCAGCTTAGTAAGTTTATCTATGATTCCAGAATGGACGATAGTGTCGAAAGCCTTGGAGAGGTCCAAGTAGGCTGTGTGAGCCACCTTACCCTCGTCGATGGCCCTGGAGACTGATTAGAAGAAGTTGATCAAGTTCAGGAGGCAAGATTGGCCCTTCACAAACCCAAACTGGATGGGGTCCAGTGTTTGAAGGTTGACAATGTCTTTGTTTATAAGTTCCATGATAATATGTTCCATGGCCTTGCAGATCAGGCTTGTCAGACTGATGGTATGGTAGTTCCCGGGATCCAAAGTGGATCCCCCCTTGTGGAGTGGGATGACTGTAGCTGTGCGCCACTCTGTGGGCAGTAAGCCTGAGGTGGTGAGGCTATGATTAAACATGACACATAGGTGAGGTGCCAGTTCTTTTTGTAGTTCATGCAGTACACAGCCCGGGATGTCATCTGGTCCCATGGATGCTGTATTCTTGGCTTTGGAGAGTGCATTTTTTACCCGAGTGGCCGTGATTACCGGAATTTGGCATTCTTTCAGTATTGAGATGGGCCCTTTAGGGGGTGAGAAGGGGTGACGTTGGCACTGAATCTATCTGCCAGGATATTGGCAATATCCTTTGGATCAGTATTTCTAGTGCGATTCTGCTGTAGCTCAGAGCAGATCTGACTATTGCCATTTAGATTCTTGACATAGCTATAGAATGCCTTGTGGTTGTCTTTGGAATCTTTGGCAATTTTATTTTCGCAACTAGCTTTGGAAGATTTTATGAGGGATCTCAGCTTTCTACTGAGGCTGGTGAGGGAGTTTTTTGAATCCTGGGTTCTTCCTGTTTTCTGCAACAGTTTCTTCCTTCTGTTGTGCAGCTTGTTTATGCCAGGGAACCACCAGATTGGCCTCCTTTTTTTATAGGACAGCATCTTGGTTCTGTTTGGGATGGCTCGGTCCATGCACAAATGAATATGCTCGTACAGCACCTTAGTGTGGGATACAGCAGTTGAACTTCTAGTTCCCATCTGCATGGGTGTCATGAAGTTTGTTACTTCTGACTTGAGAAGCATGAAGTTGGTTTTGGAGAAGTTTTTTAAGGATGTTTCCTTAAAGGGGGGTGGGGGTGGGATGTGGATGCCAAGGATGATTAGTTTATGGTCTGATCTGGCCAACAAGGGGGTGACCACCGGTGTGGAGCACCGATCTCCCATGTTGGTAATGACCAATTTTAGAATATTGGTACTCCTGGTGGGACTGTGAATTAGTTGCTCTAGGGCATTGGAATTTATGAATTCCAAGAACCGTTGAGCAAAGGTGTTGGTACAAGAGTAGTTTTCCAAGTTAATGGCAGGGTAGTTGAAATCACCCAGTATTAGGGTGTTTGGTTGTATCTTAATATTTTCCAGTATGTTTAGAAAGGTGTAGTGAGAATCTTGGGGCATGGTGGGGGACATGTAGCAAACTACAATTTCTATTGCAGTCTTACCTAGTGTTAGTTGCACCTGGAGAATTTCAGATGCATTGTGTTGGGCAACCAGTCTGGAAGTGTGAATATCCTTGGTGAATATGGATACTTCTCCACCTTTAGTGTTTTGGTCCTGGTTTGGTGGCCGAAAAGTATGGTATGAGTTTTAGCCTGGTATTGCAGGGGGTGCTCTCTGGAGGTTTGAACCAGGTCTCAGTTACTGCACAGATATCAATGTTCTCCATTTTTAGGAGAGCCTCGAGAGAGTGCATCTTGAGGTTTAGACTTCTAGCATTGAGTAGCATTACCTTCAGATTTTGCTTGCTTGTACCCACTATGGTGGTAGTTTTATCCTTTGAACCTTGTCTAAAAAAGGCACTTTAGGGGTGGCAAGAGCCTTAGCCAGTAACCTGAATCCCAGGGGCAACAGGTGCAAACCATCTCTTGCAAAGCATCATGGTTTGTTGATCATGTCGTCCCAGACAGACAGATACTGGATCCCCTTTGAATGACACCAGAAGCTCAGCTAATTATTGAAGTCAATCATTTTGTCCTTATACTGTGGTATCATTCTGGGTGATGGCAGGATGCTACTCAGGGCTAGGGTCATACCTGCCTGGGCTACATGATCCGCAAGCTCTTCCATGTCTCTTTTCATGTAGTCCAGGGAGGTACGTCTCAAGTCCTTCACTCCAACATGGACAATGACAGAGTCATATTTGTTTCTGTTGTGGAGTGACTTGAGTGCATGCTTTATGTGGCAGATCCTGGCACCCAACAGGCAACTATTTTCTCCTTGTTCAGCCCGGTGAGTGGGACATCAATGTGCCTGACTATAGAGTCACCTATGACTAAAGTGTTGGGTACGTTGTCTTGATTTGGGGCTGCTGTTGGGTGGCACACTGGTGTCGTGAGCTATGTGATGCTTTGGTTGTGTTTGGGGGTGGTGTTTATTTGCGTTTCAGCTTCGGAGGTCCTTGTTGTGTGGGCAGGTTAATGTTAAGAG
>NC_056738.1:517163977-517257926 GCF_019279795.1 Protopterus annectens | reverse complement strand
AATTGGGAAAAACTTTAAAAAACCCGGGAAAAACTAAGCAACAATTAACAGTAGAAACTCTAAAACCAAAAAATATACTCAGCTCTGTATATTTGCAGATAGATTGGAAAGCAGTCTCTCAGAACAGGGAGACAACAGTTTCAACAGAGATCTAAACAGGAATTAACAGTAGAAACTCTAAAACCAAATAAATATACTCCCTCTGTATATTTGTGGATAGATGGGAAAGCAGTCTGTCAGAACAGGGAGACAACAGTTTCAACAGAGATCTAAGCAACAATTAACAGTACAAACTCTAAGACCGAAAACATGTGCTCAGCTCTGTATATTTGCAGATAGATTGGAAAGCAGTCTCTCAGACAGGGAGACAGCAGTTTCAACAGTGATCTAAGCAACAATTAACAGTACAAACTCTAAAACCTACAAAATATACTCAGCTCTGTATATTTGCAGATAGATTGGATAGCAGTCTCTCAGAAGAGGGAGACAGCAGTTTCAACAGAGATCTAAGCAACAATTAACAGTACAAACTCTAAAACCAAAACAATATACTCAGCTATGAATATTTGCAGATAGATTGGAAAGCAGTCTCTCAGAACAGGGAGACAACAATTTCAACAGAGATCTAAGCAACAATTAACAGAACAAACTTTAAAACCAAAAAAAGATACCTAGCTCTGTATATTTGCAAATAGATTGGAAAGCAGTCTCTCAGAACAGGGAGACAGTTTCAACAGAGATCTAATCAACAATTAAAAGTACAAACTCTAAAACCGAAAAATATACTCAGCTTTGTATATTTGCAGATAGATTGGAAAGCAGTCTCTCAGAACAGTGAGACAACAGTTTCAACACAGATCTAAGCAACAAATTAATAGTACAAAATCTAAAAAAATATATACTTAGCTCTGTATATTTGCAGATAGATTGGAAAGCAGTCTCTCAGAACAGGGAGACAACAGTTTCAACAGAGATCTTAGCAACAATTAACAGTACAAACTCTAAAACCAAAAAATATACTCAGCTCTGTATATTTGCAGATAGATTGGAAAGCAGTCTCTCAGAACAGGGAGACAGCAGTTTCAACAGTGATCTAAGCAACAATTAACAGTACAGACTCTAAAACCAAAACAATATACTCAGCTCTGTATATTTGCAGATAGATTGGAAAGCAGTCTCTCAGAACAGGGAGACAGTTTCAACAGAGATCTAAGCAACAATTAACAGTACAGACTCTAAAACCGAAACAATATGCTCAGCTCTGTATATTTGCAGATAGATTGGAAAGCAGTCTCTCAGAACAGGGAGACAGTTTCAACCGAGATCTAAGCAACAATTAACAGTACAAACTCTAACACCAAAAAATATACTCAGCTCTGTATATCTGCAGATAGATTGGAAACCAGTCTCTCAGAACAGGGAGACAGCAGTTTCGACAGAGATCTAAGCAACAATTTACTGTACAAACTCTAAAAACCAAAAAATATATACTCAGCCCTGTATATTTGCAGATGGATTGGAATGCAGTCTCTCAGAACAGCGGGACAGCAGTTTCAATAGAGATCTAAGCAACAATTAACAGTACAAACTCTAAAACCAAAAAATATATACTTAGCCCTGTATATTTGCAGAGAGATTGGAAAGCAGTCTCTCAGAACAGGGAGACAGCAGTTTCAACAGAGATCTAAGCAACAATTAACAGTACAAACAAACTCTAAAACCAAAAAAATATACTCAGCCCTGTATATTTGCAGATAGATTGGAAAGCAGTCTCTCAGAACAGGGAGACCACAGTTTCAACAGAGATCTAAGCAACAATTAACAGTACAAACTCTAAAACCAAAAATATACGCAGCTCTGTATATTTGCAGATAGACTGGAAAGCAGTCTCTCAGAAAAGGGAGACAGCAGTTTCAACAGAGATCTAAGCAAGAATTAACAGTACAAACAAACTCTAAAACCAAAAAAATATACTCAGCCCTGTATATTTGCAGATAGATTGGAAAGCAGTCTGTCAGAACAGGGAGACAACAGTTTCAACAGAGATCTAAGCAACAATTAACAGTACAAACTCTAAAACCAAAAATATACTCAGCTCTGTATATTTGCAGATAGATTGGAAAGCAGTCTCTCTGAATAGGGAGACAACAGTTTCAACAGTGATCTAAGCAACAATTAACAGTACAAACTCTAAAACCAAAAAATATACTCAGCTCTGTATTTTTGCAGATAGAAGATTGGAAAGCAGTCTCTCAGAACAGGGAGACAACAGTTTCAACAGAGATCTTAGCAGGAATTAACTGTACAAACTCTAAAACCAAAAAAATATACTCCGCTCTGTATATTTGCAGATAGATTGGAAAGCAATCTCTCAGAACAAGAGACAACAGTTTCAACAGAGATCTAAGCAACAATTAACAGTACAAACTCTAAAACTAAAAAATATACTCAGCTTTGTATATTTGCAGATAGATTGGAAAGCAGTCTCTCAGAACAGTGAGACAACAGTTTCAACACAGATCTAAGCAACAATTAATAGTACAAAATCTAAAACAAAAAATATACTTAGCTCTGTATATTTGCAGATAGATTGGAAAGCAGTCTCTCAGAACAGGGAGACAACAGTTTCAACATAGATCTAAGCAACAATTAACAGTACAAACTCTAAAACCAAAAAATATACTCAGCTCTGTATATTTGCAGATAGGTTGGAAAGCAGTCTCTCAGAACAGGGAGACAGTTTCAACAGTGATCTAAGCAACAATTAACAGTACAGACTCTAAAACCAAAACAATATACTCAGCTCTGTATATTTGCAGATAGATTGGAAAGCAGTCTCTCAGAACAGGGAGACAGTTTCAACAGAGATCTAAGCAACAATTAACAGTACAAACTCTAAAACCAAAAAATATACTCAGCTCTGTATATCTGCAGATAGATTGGAAACCAGTCTCTCAGAACAAGGAGACAGCAGTTTCGACAGAGATCTAAGCAACAATTTACTGTACAAACTCTAAAACCAAAAAATATATACTCAGCCCTGTATATTTGCAGATAGATTGGAAAGCAGTCTCTCAGAACAGGGAGACAGTTTCAACAGAGATCTAAGCAACAATTAACAGTACAAACTCTAAAACCAAAAAATATACTCAGCTCTGTATATTTGCAGACAGATTGGAAAGCAGTCTCTCAGAACAGGGAGACAACAGTTTCAACAGAGATCTTAGCAGGAATTAACTGTACAAACTCTAAAACAAAAAAATATACTCAGCTCTGTATATTTGCAGATAGATTGGAAAGCAATCTCTCAGAACAAGAGACAACAGTTTCAACAGAGATCTAAGCAAAAATAAACAGTACAATTTCTAAAACTAAAAAATATACTCAGCTTTGTATATTTGCAGATAGATTGGAAAGCAGTCTCTCAGAACAGTGAGACAACAGTTTCAACACAGATCTAAGCAACAATTAATAGTACAAAATCTAAAACAAAAAATATACTTAGCTCTGTATATTTGCAGATAGATTGGAAAGCAGTCTCTCAGAACAGGGAGACAACAGTTTCAACATAGATCTAAGCAACAATTAACAGTACAAACTCTAAAACCAAAAAATATACTCAGCTCTGTATATTTGCAGATAGATTGGAAAGCAGTCTCTCAGAAAAGGGAGACAGCAGTTTCAACAGAGATCTAAGCAAGAATTAACAGTACAAACAAACTCTAAAACCAAAAAAATATACTCAGCCCTGTATATTTGCAGATAGATTGGAAAGCAGTCTGTCAGAACAGGGAGACAACAGTTTCAACAGAGATCTAAGCAACAATTAACAGTACAAACTCTAAAACCAAAAATATACTCAGCTCTGTATATTTGCAGATAGATTGGAAAGCAGTCTCTCAGAACAGGGAGACAGTTTCAACAGAGATCTAAGCAACAATTAACAGTGCAAACTCTAAAACCAAAAAATATACTCAGCTCTGTATATCTGCAGATAGATTGGAAACCAGTCTCTCAGAACAAGGAGACAGCAGTTTTGACAGAGATCTAAGCAACAATTTACTGTACAAACTCTAAAACCAAAAAATATATACTCAGCCCTGTATATTTGCAGATAGATTGGAAAGCAGTCTCTCAGAACAGGGGGACAGCAGTTTCAACAGAGATCTAAGCAACAATTAACAGTACAAACTCTAAAACCAAAAAATATATACTTAGCCCTGTATATTTGCAGAGAGATTGGAAAGCAGTCTCTCAGAACAGGGAGACAGCAGTTTCAACAGAGATCTAAGCAACAATTAACAGTACAAACAAACTCTAAAACCAAAAAAATATACTCAGCCCTGTATATTTGCAGATAGATTGGAAAGCAGTCTCTCAGAACAGGGGGACAGCAGTTTCAACAGAGATCCAAGCAACAATTAACAGTACAAACTCTAAAACCAAAAAATATACTCAGCTCTGTATATTTGCAGACAGATTGGAAAGCAGTCTCTCAGAACAGGGAGACAACAGTTTCAACATAGACGCAAGAAAGAAGGCGAGAAGAAGACAACTAACATGGAACGTTATGGTAGGTACATAACTTCTTAATGTTAAGTTGTCCATCTCGCCTTCATTCTTGCTGGATGGGACCGCGTCCCTAGCACCTTATCCCGGGTGGCCTATCGGAACAGACTCTTGAGAACAGTGGAACCAAAATTGGCACGGCTTCTGGAAACCATGTCCAATTTGTAATGTGAAATGAATGTATGAGGAGAAGCCCTGGTGGCTGCTGCACAAATGGAATCTATTGGCAGCCTATCCTGAAAAGCTACGGATGTAGCTAATACCGTAGTTAAATGAGCTCTAGGTCCTGAGGGTAGTTTTTGATGTCTTATCTCTTAGATGAAGGTAATTGTAGAGGTGAGCCATCTAGAGAAGGATACTTTAGTAACAGGAAGGCCCAATTTTCCTTCCGCATATGACAGAAACAATTGATTAGATTTCCTGAATTATTTAGTCCTATCTAAGTAATATCTAAGTTGGCGATGAACATCCAAAAAATGTAGCTTTTGTTCCGACCTGTTTGAATAGTTAGGGAAAAAGACGGGGAGATCAATAATCTGGTTTAGGTTTACTTGAGAGGAAACTTTGGGCAAAAAGGATGGATTAGTACGGAGGGATACCCTATCTTTGTGAAACACTAAGTAAGGAGTACGACTGCACAGAGCATGGAGTTCAGATACCCTTCTGAAGTTATAGCTACTAGAAAAAGTGTCTTCCAAGAAAGCAACTTCAGAGAACATGAAGCTGCCGGTTCGAAGGGGGGAAGGATTAAGGATGCCAAAACCAAGTTCAAATCCCATTGAGGCAGGGGATCTTTGATTGGAGGTTTGAGAAGAAATACGCCCCTTAGAAAGGCTTTACAGAGTTTGTGAGCCATGATGCTAGACTCCGAAACACCAACATGAAAATTAGATTTGGCAGCCAATTGAACGTTAATGGTAGATGCAGATGATCCTAAATGAAAGAGTTCTGCTAGAAAATCTAGAATAGACTGGATAGGTGCTGTAAAGGGATCTATCTTTTTTGACGTTGCCCAAAAGGAGAAGCGTTTCCATTTGCTACTATAAATCTTCCGGACCGAGCGAGATATTGAGTAAAGCCTGGCTAAGGTTGGAATCGGAGAAACCACGCTGTGAATTTAGAGAAAGCAGAGATTGGTGCAGCTGACCCGATTGGTGGGTTATCAGATCTGGTACTGGGTCCAGATGCCAAGGCTGCTCCAAAAGGTAACGATGAAGAAACGGAAACCATATCTGTCGAGGCCAGTAAGGGGCAATGAGGATCATTGTCACTCTCAAGGCGATGGCTTTCTGAATTAGTTGAGATATCAGTGGAAAGGGGGGAAAGGCATACAGAAGTCCCCGGGGCCAATCGTGAACTAGAGTGTCTCTGGTGGGATGGCCTGGTAACGGTAAGAGAGTGAAGAAGTCGTGACACTTGCTGTTTTGGGGAGTAGCAAAAAGATCGCAGCAAGGCTGGCCCCATCTTAGGAATACTTCTTCTAGAACTGATTTCTTTAGAGACCACTCGTGGGGTATGAGAATTGCCCTGCTCAATTTGTCTGCAATAACGTTGGATTTCCTGGGAATGTGCGTTGCTATCAGAAAACGCTGAGAAGAGATCGCCCATTGCCAAAGTCTGAGTGCCTCTCGACATAAAGGGTATGATCTGGTTCCGCCTTGTTTGTTGATGTACCACACTACGGACATGTTGTCCATTTGAATTGCAATAGTCCCAGTGGGAAGAGAGTCGTGAAGGGCTTGCAACGCTAAAAGCACTGCTCTCATCTCCAAGACATTTATGTGCAAGTGGCACTCGAAAGGTTGCCACGTGCCTTGGACTGTCCTGCCCTGATAATGCCCCCCCCCACCCGATCAGGGAGGCGTCTGTTGTCAACGTGGCGACTGGGGGGGGGGAGAGTGAAGGGTCTTCCTTGGAGAAGTTGAGGTGATGTGATCCACCAAGACAGTTGATTCTTGCATGATTGAGTTATCAAAATGGTATGGGACATCGGGAGCTGTTGAAAGGACCATTGAGTAAACAGCATCCATTGGAGGATCCTCATGTGAAAGCGAGCCAAGAGGAGAAGGGGAATAGCTGCTGCCATGAGTCCTAACACCTTCAAAACTAATCTGGCTTTGACTTTGTTGCATTGTAAGAGAAGGTAAACTTGTCTTTGAATATCTGACACTCTCTGCTCTGTGAGTCTGGCTGAAAGATTGAGTGTGTTTAAGGTGGCGCCTATAAAGGTAATAGACTGACAAGGCGACAAGGCAGATTTTTCAAAATTTATCGAAATGCCTAGAGCTTGGCAAGATTGGATGGTGAAGTCCCTGGATAGAAGAAGCTGATGTCTGGTGGTGGCGGTAAGGAGCCAGTCGTCTAAATATGGAAACACCTGGAATCCTTGACGTCCCAAGTGAGCCGTGACCACTGCCATGCATTTGGTAAACACACGGGGAGCTGTAGTGAGACCAAAGGGCAAGGCCTTGAACTGGTAGTGACTGGCTCCCAGCCTGAAGCGGAGATATCTCCTGGAGCGTCTGTTCATCTTGATGTGGTAGTACGCGTCCTGAAGATCTATCGAGCACATCCAATTGTCCTGACCCAAGAAGGGTAGAATGGACTGAAGCGTGACCATCCGGAATTTTGTTTTCCTGATATACTTGTTTAAGTAGCTGAGATCCAGTATGGGTCTCCAGTCCCCTGTTTTTTTTTGGTACCAAAAAGAATTTGGAGTAGATTCCGGATCCTTACTGGTCTGCTGGGACTGATTGGATAGCTCTTTTTGATAGCAGCTTTGAAATTTCTAATGCTGCTTGTTCCCTTAGACCGGGTGGAACGTCTGGAAGGGATCTTTTGGGTTGGGATGGGATGTGAATAAAGGGAATTTTGTAACCCTCGGATATGATTGACTGTACCCATTTGTCTTGAGTAAGGGAAAGCCAGGCTTTTGGGTACAGGGATAACCTTCCCCCGACTGCCTCCGAAGGTGGACAGCCGGGCAGCCCCTCAGGGATGCTGAAAGGGTTTGTCAGAGAACATTTCTCTGCTACCTTGGTTTTGTGGACCTCCTCTGCCTCTAGGGCGTCTATTATTATTCCCCTCTGCCTCTAGAGGGGAATCGACTTGTGCGCCAGATGAGACTCCCTGGGATTGTTTGCGGAACCACATCTTTCCTCCCCTCTGACCTTTGGGATAGGGTCTAGAAGGGGTAGAAAAATGGAATCCTACGGCAGAGAGAGTCTTACCTTCTACCTCGCACCTGGTCAATGTATCCTTCACCTGTGGACCAAACAAGGATGATCCATCAAAGGGAGAATTGGTGAAGGATGCCTTAAAAGGGTCCGCAAAGTTGCAGAGCCGCATCCAGGCGTGACGTCGTAAGGCAACACCTGTGCCTGCGGCTCTACTCACCCCATCTGCAGCATATGAGACCAGCCGCATGGAGGAGTTAATGATGGAATTCAGGGTTGCCAACTGGGAGTTCATTGTGTCTTTGAACCCCTCAGCTGTAGGATCCTTTATCAGTTCACCCATATCCTTGAGTAAATCTCTCTGGAGACGAGTGAAGTGGCATAAATAATTCAGCGAACGCATTGAAAAGGTCGCTGATGAGAACATCCGCTTGCCGTACCTGTCCATGGTCCTAGATTCCTTATTAGGAGGATGGACAGGTACAGAAGGATCGGCTAACTCCTTCTTAGTGGCCGCAGCCACCACCATGGCATCAACAGGGACACTTTGGATAAAAAATCTTTATCTCTAGGGGCAGTAATAAATTTAGATGGTCTCCTCGGGGTGGGTTCCACTGAATCAGGAGCCGTCCAAGCCTTCCTTGCCACCACTTCCATAAGGGGGTCAAAGGGAGGGGACACCCAGGAGGTAGAAGGGCGAGAGCCAAATGCCTCAAGATACACTGACTCATCCTCCGAAGGGTTAAGGGCTGGCCAGTTCCCCCTCTGTTTGAGGATCTCAAGGATGTCAGCAAAGGAGACATCCTCAGAGGAGGGATCGAGGGGAACCTTCAGATTCCTCTAAGTCAGTGTCAGAGGTGATAGACTCAGGGGAGTCAGTGTGCTTCCTCTTGCACTGCCTCTTCCTAGGGGGATCTCCTACCGGGTCAGGAGAGGCCTCGGAAGAGGAGGAAATTCCCAATGGGGAAACTTGAGGAGTTGGCTCTCTGCGGTCTAAGGCAAGGGGGTGAGTAGAAATCACTGCAGGCACTGTAGATGGGGGGGGCTAAAGGAGCCGACTGTGGGGCAGAACCTGGTTCTAGCACGCTCCGCATGACCTCGAAGGCACCCCTGTCAGGCAAGGACCTCCCCCGGCACCGACAGGGACGGCTCCGAAGCCGATGTCGGAGCCGAACTCACCAGCGCCGAAGCCCCGAGAGGGAGAGCGGGGTCGGACAAGGGTCCGATGCCACTCGCCCCCTCGGAGCAGACGAGGGAAGCTTGGCGCCGAGATCCCGCCAAGGAGGAGATCGGAGCAGACGACGGAGCCGAAAGGGAAGGTATCGGATCCAACGCACCGACAGTCATGGCTCTGACAAGCCCTGGCTCCGAACTCAAAGGAGTCAGAGGAGGAATGTATTGGGGAACGGAAATAGCCACTGACTGCTGAGTCGGGCTATGCAGCATTTGGGCCAGTGCCTCGGACTTGAGAAGTCTACTCACTACCCTTTGCAAATTGTGGTCAGATAACCTGGAAGACCGTGAGGAATGAGTTTTATGGCTCTGTTCAGAAAGAAGAGGGGATCCTGGCGCCGAATGCATGGAGCCGATAGAGGGGGATCTAGATCTCTTCCTAGACTGTGGCTCCGATAAGAGTATCGGAGCCAACAGAGTTTTATCAGCCTCGGCTCCAGCCGGAGCCGAGGTAACAGTATGAGGCTTGGAAACATTGGCTCTGGCCGGAGCCGATGTTGAAGCCGACTTAACCTTTCCAGCAGTCGACTCAGAAACCGGAGCCGACTGTTTGGAAGTTTTAGAAGGCTTCCCTGACACAGACTGAGTCGGGGGGCCTTCAGGCTTTAATAAGCCCCGCAAGATTAATTTATTCTTGCATTCCTGCAGGACTCTAGGGCTAAACCCATGACAAACAGCACAAGAGTCCTGCAGGTGCAAAGGTCCCAGGCAATACACACAAGAAGTGTGACCGTCTGTCAGAGACATTTTCTGACAGCACGAGTCACACTTCTTGAAGCCTGAGACCTTAGCTCTTTGACATAGTGAAAGGAGTGCCTGACAACAACACAAACACACTACAGACACACCCTCTACCGAAGAAAATTATTAAATTATTAAAGCTAACACAAAGCCACAAACACACATACAAGCCCTTAACAAAAACTACTAATTTAGTCACACTAAACGACTGGGGGAAGGGAGGGGCCGAAGGCCTACAAGTTAAGGGAAGAAAAGGAAGGGAATATAGACCCGAAAAGCAGGGGTCGATTTATCTAAATATTAATTAAACTAAAAAGGTTATGTTATGAAACAATAGGGGGTTAAGAAATACCTACTACGGTAAAAACTCTCACTCACCTGCCTGAGCCGGTAGAAAAGCACCTCGTCAACTATAGCGGCAAACGAGATCTGAGTAGCTACCGCCTAGCATTGTGGGATATAGGGGAGCCTTGAGCCGGTGGAATTAGCTCTCGAGCTTTAGTATTGGCCGAGTCGGAGCCGAGGATCGGCTCCGAACCCATCCAGCAAGAATGAAGGCGAGATGGACAACTTAACATCATCTGTTTTCAGTGTTACTACAATAAACATCCCTCCCCAAAACAAATACACGGCATGACAAATACACTCACAGGTTCATAGGTGTGTACTAGGCTAATGACCCTGGAGCCTTTACAGGCATAACCTATAGGATTAACCTGGCATTGTGCCACCCGGCCTTAGTTCCCAGTGCCTCTGTCGAGTAGAGCCACTGAAATGATCCCCGGGGTGAATTTTCTATTTCCCATCCACTCATCAAGATTTATCTTGAAGAGGGCCAGTGAGGTGCTCTGTTTGACATGTATGGGAAGTCTATTCCATAGCATGGGCAGTCTTTGGGTTATGAACCAGTCCCTCCAGCTTGTTCTGTTGATTGTGGTAATGAGATTGAGGTCTTTGGAGCGTGTGGTACAGAGGGATTGGGATTTCTTTAGATGTAGCATTTCTAACAGAGCTGGGTCAGACATGGCTTTGTAAGTCAAGCAGAGATCGCCTCTAAGTAGGCGATATGAGTCAGAGAATAGTTGGTATTTTTCTTTAGTCTGTTCATATAGGACAAGTGTTTAAGGCCTAGGATCCTCTTTGTGAGGTAATGCTTTGCCTCTCCAGTTGTTGCAGGTGTCTAGTGATGTACATGCTAAATGGGGCATTGTACTCGATGACTGGCCTAATGAGGGAAGAGTAGAGGGAGACAATGATCTCTTTCTTCCTGGATGCAAAACTCTTAGTAATGATATGTGCCACATAGAAGGACTTTCTGACCATAGTGGCAATGTGGTCAAAAGAGAGGTTGCTGTCAACCTGTGTTCCCAGATCTCTTATAATGTCTTCTGTGTTCAGTGTAATACCATCGATGTGGTAATTCATGGGAACTGGGTTTTTCCCAAAGGGGATGATGACACATTTTTTGGCACTGAGCTTAAGGCCATGGTTCTGACACCAGTCGTTGGTCTCAGTGAGGCCTTTCTGTAGGATGTCAACATCACTTGGGGAGTTAATAATAGCTCCCAACTTGCAATCGTCTACGAACTTTGTCAGCCAGAGTCCCTTTGTGTTGGCCTGGACTTCAGAGAAGTAGATACCAAACAGGAGAGGAACCAGGACTGAACCCTGTGGGACTCCACTCGTGACTGGTCGACAGTCTGACTTGGAGTCAGCTACTTTCACATGCTGGGTTCTATCTGTGAACCAGTTTGCAACCCACCTTGTGATATAGGGGTTGATGCCTAACTTAGTGAGTTTTTCTGTGATTCCTGAGTGCGGAATAGTATCAAAGGCCTTGGCCAGATCAAGGTAGGCTGTATGAATCACCTTGCCTTCAGCCACAGCTCTGGTAACTGACTCAAAGAAGTCAACCAGGTTGAACAGGCATGATCTACCCTTCACAAAGCCAAACTGTGTGGGATCCAGAGTTTGGAGATTCCCTATATCCTTGTTTATTAGGTCCATGATGTTGCGTTCCATAGCTTTGCATATCAGACTCATCAGGCTAATAGGGCGATAGTTCCCAGGGTCTGTAGTCGCTCCTCCTTTGTGGAGAGGGATGACTGTAGCAATGCGCCATTTGGTAGGGACAAAGCCTGAGGTGAGGCTGTGACTTTCACTCTGCAATTCATGCAGAACACAGCCAGGGATATTGTCAGGTCCCATAGAAGCTGTATTCTTGGCCTTGGACAGTGCTGTTTTAACCTGTGCAGCAGTAATACTGGGTGCCTGACAATCTACTGGCATTGTGATTGGTCCTTTGGTGGGGGAGAGAGAGGTAAAGTTGGCACTGAAACTGTCAGCCAGTATATTGGCAATATATGTTGCCTCGGTATAGGAGGTACCGTTGTGCAGTAGCTCAGAGCAAATCTGGGTATTGCCGCAGAGATTCTTTACATAACTATAGAAGGCCTTGTGGTTGTCTTTACTATGATAGTGGTGGAGTGTTACAGCCTTCCAGCCTTCACCATTTTTCAATGCTTTGTGTCCCCAATGACCATCTCATGCTAGATGTAGGTCAAAATGCTGTGATTTCCTATTATCCTGTCATTCTGATACATACCCATACACACACACACACACACACACACACACACACACACACACACACACACACACACACACACACATATAGCCAAACATTCTGCTATGCTCTGGTGATGAGTAGCCATCATGAATAAACAGAATCATATTTTCATGCATCTCGATCACATCTCTCAGCTCTCTCTAACTTTGCAGAATGTCCCTGATTTTGCCTCATATTTTTCCCATTTCCTATACAGTACTTTTGACCTTCTTGTAAATCAAGAACAATATTTCACGAGCTTACTACCATGGAGAAAACCCCTTATTCAAATGCACTTAAAAACTCTGTTTATTAAAATCTTCTTATTTAAAAGTCCACGTTCAAAGGCAAAGTGTAAAATGAGCCAGTTCACTTCAATATGATAAATGCTTTCAGCTTTCAGCCTTCTTCAGATCATAATCCATTTGGCTGTTTCCAATGAATTAAAGTAAAATCCGTCAATCACTGACCTTCCTCAGGGCTAACGCCTCCTTTCCTGCCAATCATAGAAGTAGCCAATGAAATACCTTAAATAGGATGAAACCCTCATCTCTATCCTATAGAGATACGCCTTCCTTTGGCAACAGGCTTAAGCAGTGCTACCGCATTCAGACCAGGGCTGCGATCAGCTCTTAAGTTAATGATCTAATTAATTTCTGCCTTCTCTGTGCAGTTACAAATATCACCTTCTCTGATATGCTCAAACACCCATTCAATAACTTTAAACTTAAAAGAATGCGACGGGTGTATTAAAATGTGATTTGCCAAAGCATTCTTTTGATCTTTGTTGTGAATATCCCTTAAGTGCCGTAAAATCCTCTCTTTGCACTCACAATCCATTTTCCCAACATAATATGTAGGGCATTTCAAGCAAGTAGCCAAATAAACCAAATGTTTGGATATTGCATGGGGCACTACTGTTGAAACGGAATTCTATACCAGTTAAGCGATGTTGAAAGAGACTTATGGTATCAATTTTTGGAGGCATGCTTTGCCTTGCCCACATTTAAAAGTCCCTTTTCTCTTCGGATCCGTTCGATATGTGTTACTAAATCCATCCTTGTTACATAATCTTTTAATGTTCTTTTTGTTTTTAAAAACTAATCTTGGCTCCTTGCCTACGATATTCATTATTCTCTCATCTTCTGTCAAGACTGGGCAGTACTTCCGAACAACTTTACAAATCATGGGTGCACCAATGCTGTAAGTAAGCATACAACTCAAGGTCTGCTGATTATTATCTGTTCTGGGGGTTCTATCCAAATCTGTATCAGTTATATTGGAAGAAAAATAAGGATGTGTATCCTCTATCATGGAGCAAGGACCGTAATTTCTCACTTTCTACTTTAAAATCATCATCCTTAGTGCAGAGCCTAGAAACCCGTAATATTTGATTCTCCATAACATTGTTAAACACATATCTCAGATGCATGCTACTTTTATGCAAACAATGATTCGTCCAAGTGTCTTTCCTATACATCAAAGTCTTTCTTCCCAAGGTTGAATCTAGCATCAACCTGACATCCAAAAACTCTATTTCTTCTTTGGAAGTATTAACAGTAAACCTTAAAAAAGTGGTGGTACCATTCAAATATTGAACAAATCTTGATTGCTGCAAACCATCACATCTCCAGAGAATAAAAATATCATGCACAAATAACCCATAAAAATCAAATTGCACTCCCATGGATTAACAGCAATAAAGATCGTGTCCAGTTCCCATTTGTCCAGGACTAGGTTGGAATAACTGTTAGCACAGGGGGTTCCCATGGCTACCCCCAAGCACTGCCAATATATAGCATTACCATAAACAAAGATGTTATTCTTCAAGATCAAGCCAAATAATGCAGATATCAAGTCTAGATTCAAGGTGTTTGAAGATGCAAAGCCTCTGATCGCTTCAATACCATAACAGTAAACAAACTGTTGATGTTCATGGTGACTAAGGAGCAAATCAGAATAATCATTTATTTCATTCAAAATCAAATGTAGCCTTGCAAGAAAACTGGCAGTGTCTTTTAAGATGGTGGCCGTTTTAGGTAATAATTTTTTCAATTCCTCCTCTATGAACATGGATAAAGGTTCAGTAATCCCACGGCCGGCCTTAGGCATAGGCGAATAGGCAACCGCCTAGGGCGCCGTGCAGGCCAGCCTCAAAAGGGCGCAATTCACGGACCGGAGTTCTGTTGTGACGACCCCTAACCAGGAAAAGCCGAACAGACAACATTTCTTTTTTTTTTTTATTTCACCGCCGCAGCCCTAAAGACTACAATTGCGCCCTCCCCGGCATCAAAAGGGCGCAATTTATGGAGCGGAGTTCTGCTGTGACGATTCCTAACCGGGAAAGCCGAACAACAACAAAAAGATTTTTTTTTCTTTTACTGCCGAGAGGCTATATAAGTATCTAGATAACCTTCCCGTACAACGCCTGCTTAACAAGAAATCTTGACCGCTGCGGGATTCGTTATATGGATGTTTTCGTTCCTCCGTTGGGTATCAGACTTCCGTTTGTGCGGGGAAATGGCATTGTCTAACCGTTACTCCTTAAAACTGTCATTCACCTATAAAGCAACCCGTGCGTTCTCTTCATTTTTTCACCGACAGAAGTAAATGGTCGGCATAGCTGTTGTACCTTCCGTCTCCAAAATGTTCATCTATATTTTTCACAGCGTTGGGCTAATGGACAAAAAGCACTAACAACTTCAAGTATTTTTTCTCACCATTCCTGGTAAAAAAAAAAAAATCTGACGTTCTCTTCAAAATTGTTAGTACACGTTCTGTTTTGGTTTTAAGTTAAATGCGTATGTGCCAGAAACTGCTGGGGGTGAGGGGCAAACGCAACATAGGTATTTCACGATGTAAAGAAAGGGAACCTGATATTTTGTATCAAAATATAATTTCTGAACAAAAGAAGTATGAAACTCAAATGTCTACTATTATTGGCTTGTCTAAAATCCTTAGTGATTTAAGAGACAATCAAAAATTTGCTGTGCACTACAGGACAAAATATGAGACAAAGTGAGGGTCAAGGGACATTCTACGAAATCAGGGAAGTTAATGGGTATGTCTGCATAACTGCACTCACACACATATGTGCACATAAAAACATACATATACGCACAAGAGTCTGAAATCATCATCTCTGGTATACACCATTTATAGTTTGACTGCAAAGGTATGGTGGAAACATTTAAAGTAGTTGTTTACTTTTTAAAAAAAGTTCCTTATCATACTCAGCCCTCCTGGAATAAACCCTATCTGATAGGCACACCTCATGTGACTGAACAACTCACAGAAAAAAAATGCCTGGTATGTAGACTATCAAAAACATATCTTCCATCTGCCTCCATCAAGAAAAATAACTTTTTGACTGACTGTATTCATTTTTTGTTAAGTATTATTAACTGAAATATGTTATGTCTATTGTAATTTATTTCAGTTTGTTTTACACACACATAGCAGTTAGAGGTATGCAGCAAGAGCTGTTAGGGTTGGCCCTATTTTTTGCTGTCAAGGTAAAGAACATAATTCTAAATATTGTATACAATGTACTTCATTCAATTAAATGGCTTGATACAAGACAACAAAACTTTGCAATGTGCTTCATTTAAACATAAAACAAAACACTGATCATTTTAAATCAGTCTGTTCTGGGACAGGCAATGTGTTTCAGTGCTACAACCCTCTTGTACACTGATGGCGTTCAAGAAAGCCCACACACTCTTTAGGTGATGCCTCAAGTTTGCTTTCTCTTCTTATTAGTCTCATTACTTCAAGGAAAATTGCAGAGATAAGAGGCAGTTTTAAATTTCGTGGTCTTTGCTGTAATAGAAGTAAAACACTACTCAAAAATACTTGCAAGCATAGATGCATGTTGACAAACTAGAACCACCTTTGAAAAAATAATTTTTTCCCAGGGCACTGGTAGACAGTTGTCTGGGTTGGCTATTGGGCGTCCCTGTGTATGTGGCTTTAGAGACTGCCTATGTTCTCTTCAGGGCCGGTGTTAGTATTTTTGGACCCCCCAGCAAGTAACAAGTTGGGGAGCCCTCTGTACAAGTCCAGTCTAAGTATTGCCCACCCTAACATTTCAGTTCATGCCGCAGAGTTTTTGGGATAGTACACACAGATTAAACTAGCTATAATGCTCTTACAGTTTGACAGGCCTGAGTACTACACTATGTTAGCCCATTTCACAGAAAGGCATTGACAGTGACTGACATTTAGTTGCAATGATGATATATTACAAAAATCCTATGGACAGGGCTGGTCTCAGTTGAAATCTGCCCTAGGCAAAGGGTTCCATGCCCCCCGGCTAACTATTTCATGTCCCTTGCACACATTCTTCAGTGCTCCCCCATTTTCCCTCAATTATCACACTCCTGTGAATTACCACATAGGTGGCAGTACACTAAACACCGAAAGTGTGATAAGAGACTTAGGGACACAGGTGGACAGTTGTCTCACCTTCGATAACCACATCACCACAACAGTCTATGTGGCACACCTCATTACTAAGGGCTTTTCATCCAGAAAAAAGGAGGTCATTGTCCCACTGTACTCATCCCTCATTAGACCCATTATAGAATACAATGCCCCATTTGGTATGAACCTCTCAAGACATCTGCAACAACTGGAAAGGCCGCAGAAATACCTCACTAAAAGAATCGCAGGCCTAAAGCAGATGCCCTATGCTAACCATCTAAAAAAACTCCAGCTATACTCTGTTGCATATCGTCTACTCAGAGGCGATCTCTGCTTAACATACAAGGCCGTGTCAAACCCTGAGCTGTTGGACATGCTACACTTAAAGAAATCTCAATCCCTCAGAGCCACCCAGTCGAGGGATCTAAACCTTGTCATCACAATGAACAAAACATGCTGGAGGGATAGGTTCCTGACCCAGAGACTCCCCAGACTCTGGAATAGACCGCCCATACATGTAAAGCAGAGAATCTCTTTGGCTCTCTTCAAAAGGAACCTTGACAATTGGATGGGAGATAGGAAATAGACAGGGGTCCAGGGAAGTAAATATTGTGGGAAGAAATAGCCAGGGAATTGTTATGGCTAGACTTGTATAGACCCTAGGGCCGATAGCCTAGTACCAACCTATGAACCTATGAACCAATTCTGGGCTTCTGCACCATGTACATTGCAGTCTTTTATCTTCCTTTTCTCACATTTTGCCTTACTCTTCTGATTTTTCAAAAAGCTATGGCTTTCTGTATGCTCTGAAGTGCAGTTTTTTTTTACAAACTTTTCATCCAATGATGGCTTGAACAAAAATTATGATTAAGGAAAGAAATTCAGTGTTGCTGTTTAACTTCACTTTTCCTTGCATCCTTTCAACATACCTTACCTGTAGGAAATAAGTGAATTAAGCTGGGGGGGGTGGTGTCTTGGGGATGGCATGACTCCAGAAGCCATATGGTTACAGTGATGCTCTGAGGTGCATTTTTTGAACATCTTGGAGCTTGGAAAGCTGCCGGATCGGATCCGAGGTCGGATCCGATACCCACAGGTTGCAGACAAATGAAGTTACCTACTCAGATGGAACGGTATGGTGAGTAGATAACTTCTTATTTGTACATACTGAGACTGATGTAGCTAGGGACATGCATTTTATTTATCCTAGCACCAAGTCTACATAGCAGCGGAGGGGGGCAGGAAAGTTATAATAAGGAAAACTTACACTCCTTGGCCAGGAATGGCATGGTGAATTCTAGTGCTACAAAAAAAGAAGTTATGTACTCACCATAACGTTCCATCTGAGTAGATACTTCATTTGTCTGCAACCTGTGGGTGTCGGATCCAACCTCGGATCCGATCCGGCAGCTTTCCAAGCTCCAAGATCCGAGCTCCTAGCTCCTCCCCCCTACCCATAATCCCCTACTACCAACCACATTACCTCAGATCATTTTTTTTGCCTCACCAACTCGAGACAGAAACCAACTCCGAATGATCAGAAAAATTCCCGAGGTTCAGGGGATGGCAGGGGGGGGGTCGGATGCAGACAAATGAAGTATCTACTCAGATGGAACGTTATGGTGAGTACATAACTTCTTTATCTGAAGTAGTTACTTCATTTGATCTGCAACCTGTGGGACAGAGTCCCCAGCTAACCTATAAGAACCTGGGTGGTCCTTACGGAAGGATATTCCGAAGCACCGCGGAGCCAAAAGAAGCCCTACTCCTGGATATCATATCCAGTTTGTAATGAGAAATGAACGTATGAGATGAGGACCAGGTAGCTGCTGAACAAATATCGTCTACTGGAACCCTAGACCAAAAGGCTGTTGAGGTAACTACAGATCTTGTGGAATGAGCACGGACGCCAACCGGAGCTGGCTTCCCAGATGAAGTGTATCCCAGCATAATGCACTTACAGATCCAATTTGCTACAGTCACTTTAGCAATTGCCTTGCCCATGGCTGACTTTGCATAAGAAACAAACAACTGGTCCGACTTGCGAAACTCTCTAGTCCTGTGCAAGTAAAACGCAGTTGTCTGTGTACATCCAATTTATGCAACGTGTACTCGCATTTGTTGTGAAAATTTGGGAAAAGTACAGGAAGATTTATTGATTGATTAATGTTTGATTCTGTAGCCACCTTAGGCAAGAAAGATGGATTAGTCCTGAGGGGGACACTATCTTTGTGAAAGATAAGGTACGGAGGTTTGATACACAGAGCTTGTAATTCCGAAACCCTCTTGGCTGAAGTAATAGCCACTAAGAAAGCTGTTTTCCATGATAAGAACTTCAACGGAACCGAGGCCGCCGGCTCGAGAGGTGGTCTCGTTAAGGCTTGTAAGACCAGAGTGAGATCCCACGGGGGAACCACAGTCTTGACAGGTGGTTTTAAAAGAAAAACACCTCTTAAGAAGGTTTTGCACAACTTTGTAGATGCTAAGGAGCCTATGCCGTCCCCCACGTGAAAATGGGAAATGGCCGCCAACTGCACCTTGACTGTGGCGGCACTTGCTCCCTGTCTAAAAAGCAGGGAAAGGAAGTCCAGAATAGTTGGAATAGGGACAGTAAATGGGTCCAATTCTTTATCTTTGGCCCAGATGGAAAAACGTTTCCATTTACTGTTGTAAAGTTTTCTGGTAGATGGTTTATGAGCCGCCACCAGAATGGCCTTAACGGGAGATGAGATACCGAGTCCTAGCCATTAATGGAACTGGATCAACCAAGCAGCAAGTTTGAGATTGACCAGGTTTGGGGTATGGCATCTCGCTGGGTGCGAGATTAGGTCTGGACTGGGATCCAGAATCCATGGGGGAGCCACACTGTGAGACCGCAGAAAGGGGAACCAGATCTGTCGAGGCCAGAATGGGGCTATGAGGATAACTCTGCTCCCCAACCGACAGGCTTTCTGGATGAATTTCATCATAAGTGGGAGGGGGGGATAAGCATAAAGGAGTCCGGGAGGCCAAGCATGGACTAGAGCGTCTCTGGGGGTCTCCCTTCTGGGGGGAACTATCGCGAAGTACTCGCTGCATTTTGTGTTTAAAGGAGAAGCAAAATGTTCGCAGCGAGGCTGACCCCATTTGTGGAAGATCTGCTTCGCAACAGACAGATTCAGAGACCACTCGTATGGAGTGAGGAACACTCGACTTAGCTTGTCCGCTAATATGTTGGACCGTCCTGGAATGTGCATTGCTATCAGAAAGCGGTTGGTGGAAATCGCCCATTCCCACACTCTCATGGCTTCTCGACACAGGGGATAAGATCTGGTCCCTCCTTGTTTGTTTATATACCAGACTACTGACATGTTGTCCGTCTGGATTGCAATAGTTCCTAGGGGAAGAAGGTCGTGGAGAGCTTGCAACGCCAAAAGCACCGCCCTCATCTCTAGGACGTTGATATGCAATGCAGTCTCTGGGGAAGTCCACGTGCCTTGAACGGATCTGCCTGAACAATGCCCCCCCACCCGAGGCAAGAAGCGTCCGTGGTCAACGTGGCTTTGACCGGGGGAATCACAAAGGGCCTCCCTTCTCTGAGTTCCTGTGCCTGTAACCACCACAGAAGGGAGTCCCTGCACACCCTGCTCAGGGGTATTGGCATGCATAACGGGTGGATCGACAGGGACCATTGGACTTGAAGGGTCCATTGTAATATGCGCATTCGCAGACGGGCATGAAGAGAGAGACCGATCGCTGCTGACATAGATCCCAGTGCCCTCAGGACTAACTCTGCTGGAGGAGCAGGGCTCCGAAGAAGGGCTAACACCTGAAACGACAAGCTGTTTAGCCTGACTGACGTTAGAACAACTTTGGAGATTCGTGTATCTAACCTGGCCCCTATGAATTCTAGGGCTTGAGTGGGGCACAGGTAGGATTTCTGCTCGTTCACTGAGATGCCTAGGTTGTGGGCCAGAGACAGAGCATAATCTCTCGCCACACAGAGCTGATGCCTGTTGGTCGCAGTGAGGAGCCAGTCGTCTAGGTAAGGGAAGACCTGAATGCCCTGGAGTCTCATGTGGGCTGCAACCACTGCCATGACCTTGGTGAACACTCTGGGGGCTGAGGTGAGGCCGAATGGAAGAACCCTGAATTGATAATGACTGGCTCCGAGCTGGAAGCAGAGGAACCTCCTGGATCATCTGTCCATTAATATGTGGTAATACGCATCCTTGAGGTCTAACGAGCACATCCAGTCGTTCTCCCTCAGAAGGGGGAGAATTGATTGGAGAGTGACCATCCGGAACTTTTCCTTGGGTATGAACAGGTTCAGGGCGGAAAGGTCTAAGATGGGTCTGAGGTCCCCCGTTTTCTTTGGCACCAAAAAGAACCTGGAGTAATAACCCAATCCGGACTGGTCTGAAGGGACGGGCTGGATGGCTCTTTTTCTTAGCAGCTTTGAAATCTCCAAAGCCGCTGCCTCCCTCTGATCGGGTGGGACATCGGGGAGACGTCTGGGTTTGGGGGGAAGGTTTATGAATGGAATGGAGTAACCTCTGGATATAATCTGGAGCACCCATCGATCTGTTGTAAGGGACTCCCAGTTTGACAGGTGCTCTGACAATTGCCCCCCGACTGCCTCCAGAGAGGGACAGTCGGGCAAGCCCTCAGGGCTGTTGCGCGGGTCTGTCCGAGAAAGGTTCTCTAGACCCGAAATTACGCGGCCCCCCTCTGCCTTTGGGCCAGCGTCCGCCTTGTCCTCCTCTGCCTCTAGAGGATGAGTGGTCCTCAGCAGGATGGGATTGCTGAGACTTACGGAACCACAGCTTCTTTTGTCCCCTCTGATTCCTGGAGAAGGATCTTTGGGGATTAGAGAAGTGGACTCCAACGGCAGACAGCGGCTTCCCGTCCTTTTCGCTTTGGACCAGCGTGTCGCGAACAGTTTTGCCAAACAAGGCAGAACCGTCAAACGGGGCGTTCGCGAAGGACGCCTTGAAGGGGTCCGTGAAGTCGCACAGACGGAGCCAGGAGAGACGTCGCAAGACGACCCCGGCTCCACTAGCTCTAGCGGCTCCCTCTGTTGCATGGGAGAGAAGTCGCATAGACGTATTGGAGATGGATTTTAGAGTGGCCATTCGAGTCTCAAAAACCTTTTTGTCTGGGACCAACATGGACTCCGGGGGGGCTGCAGTGTATTCTTTAATCAAGTCTCGCTGTAGCCTAATGGTATGTGCCATATAGTTCAGCGCCCTTATGGAAAAGGTCGCTGAAGCAAACATCCGCTTCCCAATCCGGTCAAGCGCTCGAGATTCCTTATCTGGCGGGTGAACCGAAGAACTCTCCTGCGCAAGTTCTTTCTTGGTGGCCGCCGCCACCAACATAGCATCAACGGGGGTTACTTTGGCCCAAGATGGTCTATCTGTGGGTGGGCTGAGGACTTTATCGGGGCGCCTAGGGATTGGCTCCACGGTGTCGGGCTCCTTCCAAGCCCTGGTGGTAATTAAGTCCACCAGGGGGTCGGCCGGAGGGGACACCCAGGAGGTAGATGGGCCTGCCTCAAAGGCCTCCAGGAACACGGACTCATCAAGGGAGGGCTTTTGGGCTGACCACCCCCCTCTGATACGCAACATTTCCATGATGTCTCCAAAGGAGACATCTTCAGGGGGTGACCTGGGGGAACCCTCTGTATCATCTAAGTCTGTGTCTGTGGTAACGGACTCGGGGGAGTCCAGGTGCCTCCTTTTGCACCGATGTTTCCGAGGGACCTCCTCGGTGGGACTGTCCGAAGAGGGCTCGTCCACGGGTTGTTCTTCCTCCACGGGAACCAGCTGGAGGGCTTGGGCAGGCTGTCCAGATGGACGGATGATGGAAGACAGACCCTCGTACAGTGGGGGTATGGGTGGATCCGAAGCCCGGGTCGGGGATCTGGAGGACCTCAACAGTACCCTCTCCACTACCTCAAAAGCCGAAGGAGAGCCACTCTCGCCAGCCTCTGAGAGCAATCTCCTCGGATCCGAAGAAGGGATCGGGGTCGGAGCCGATGCAGTCGGCGCCGAGGCAGAGGTGTGCTCCGACGCCAACAGCGCCGAAGGCACAGCAACTCCCTCGGATCCGACGCTTAGCCTTCGGCCCCGAGAGCTCGGGTCCGACAAGCTCGAAGGTATAGTCGGCGTCGAAGAAACCACCGCTATCGGCGCTGACAATTCCCCAGGTCTGAAAGGGCCTGGATCCGATGACTCCGAGACCTGAAAACGAGTCGGAGAAGGAGTGATCAGGGCAAATATGGGGGCTGCACTCCCCCCCAGAAAGGGGGGAGGCAGGAGCATCCCCATCTGCATTTGGGTCTGTAAGAACCGACGCATCATCCGAGCCATATCCGTTTCGGAGATGCTTCAGGTCGACCTAGATGAAGTAGTAGAGGCGGGCCTGGATGGCCGCCTCGAAAATCTCGAGGGAGACCTATCCTCCTCCTCCGGCGAAAAACAGGGCGAACGGCGCCGAGAGGAGGGGGATCCGGAGACCCTCGAGGGAGACTTAAGCAGTTTCGCTGGCGGAGCCGTAGGATGAGATTCGGCCCGCCTTTTGTGGGACTTATGTCCTTCCTTATCCTTGTGCCTCTTCTCTTTAAGGGAAGAGGCACTAGTTTCCCCAGAGCTCAAACCCGATGAGGGAGGTTGAGTCCCGGGTAGAGCTAAGGGGATAGACGGCACCGAAGCTGTCGAAGCAGCTGGAGCCCGAACGGGAGAGGAAGAAGAAGCCAACTCCTGGGGGAGCTTTCCCGCCAGGATCAGCTTGTTTTTCTTATCCCGAAGTGCCCGGGGGTTAAAGGCCGCGCAGATCTGGCAGGCCTCTGACAAATGGGTTGCCCCCAGGCACAAAACGCACTGAGTGTGGCCATCAGCTGGAGAAAGCTTGTGGCCACACTCAGTACATTTTGAAAAAATGGCCTTAGGCCCTTCAGACATCATTCACACACACACCCAAACACTAGGAGGGGGAGGGGAGTGAAGATAAGCTAGTAATTAATTTAACAGAAAAGGGACCAAAAACTAGCACAAGAAGCAGAAAAGGGAACTAACACCCACACAACGACAACTTTGATTGAAAAAGTTGGTTTAAAACCAGCAATGATCTCACCCAGCCAGGAGCTCTTCACAAGGAAGTTTCTTCAGCCGCGGCAAAAAACGATCTGAGGTAATGTGGTTGGTAGTAGGGGATTATGGGTAGGGAGGAGGAGCTAGGAGCTCGGATCTTGGAGCTTGGAAAGCTGCCGGATCGGATTCGAGGTCGGATCCGACACCCACAGGTTGCAGATCAAATGAAGTAACTACTTCAGATTCTGAGTTTTCAAAAAGAATACCGGGGATAACTGTAGCAACAGCCTGGCTAGGCAGCAAAACATGGATCTTCCAGCCAGTTGAAGAAAAACAAGCAGCGACGTTGGGCTCCTTGATCCTTCCCAGCTGAGATAACGTAATAAGAAGTTATGTACCTATCATAACGTTCCATGTTAGTTGTCTTCTTCTCGCCTTCTTTCTTGCTGGATGGGTTCGGAGCCGATCCTCGGCTCCGACTCGGCCAATACTAAAGCTCGAGAGCTAATTCCACCGGCTCGAGGCTCCCCTATATCCCACAATGCTAGGCGGTAACTACTCAGATCTCGTTTGATAGCTATACCAAGCAACCCTAGTCTCCATAGAATGGAGTAGGGAAACCCACCTCAAAACAACCTGCGTGAAAGGTATCGCAGACCTAAAAAAAGGAGAAAAAGAGGTGGAAGAACGTGTGGGAATGACGATTTCCAGAGGAAGATCCCAAACTGAATTCCTGTCGGTCTGTCCAGGCTTGGGGGAAGGAGGGTGGGACGCAAGAAAGAAGGCGAGAAGAAGACAACTAACATGGAACGTTATGGTAGGTACATAACTTCTTAATGTTAAGTTGTCCATCTCGCCTTCATTCTTGCTGGATGGGACCGCGTCCCTAGCACCTTATCCCGGGTGGCCTATCGGAACAGACTCTTGAGAACAGTGGAACCAAAATTGGCACGGCTTCTGGAAACCATGTCCAATTTGTAATGTGAAATGAATGTATGAGGAGAAGCCCTGGTGGCTGCTGCACAAATGGAATCTATTGGCAGCCTATCCTGAAAAGCTACGGATGTAGCTAATGCCGTAGTTAAATGAGCTCTAGGTCCTGAGGGTAGTTTTTGATGTCTTATCTCTTAGATGAAGGTAATTGTAGAGGTGAGCCATCTAGAGAGGGATACTTTAGTAACAGGAAGGCCCAATTTTCTTTCCGCATATGACAGAAACAATTGATTAGATTTCCTGAATTGTTTAGTCCTATCTAAGTAATATCTAAGTTGGCGATGAACATCCAAAAAATGTAGCTTTTGTTCCGACCTGTTTGAATAGTTAGGGAAAAAGACGGGGAGATCAATAATCTGGTTTAGGTTTACTTGAGAGGAAACTTTGGGCAAAAAGGATGGATTAGTACGGAGGGATACCCTATCTTTGTGAAACACTAAGTAAGGAGGACGACTGCACAGAGCATGGAGTTCAGATACCCTTCTCGCTGAAGTTATAGCTACTAGAAAAAGTGTCTTCCAAGAAAGCAACTTCAGAGAACATGAAGCTGCCGGTTCGAAGGGGGGAAGGATTAAGGATGCCAGAACCAAGTTCCAATCCCATTGAGGCGGGGGATCTTTGATTGGAGGTTTGAGAAGAAATACGCCCCTTAGAAAGGCTTTACAGAGTTTGTGAGCCATGATGCTAGACTCCGAAACACCAACATGAAAATTAGATATGGCAGCCAATTGAACGTTAATGGTAGATGCAGATGATCCTAAATGAAAGAGTTCTGCTAGAAAATCTAGAATAGACTGGATAGGTGCTGTAAAGGGATCTATGTTTTTTGACGTTGCCCAAAAGGAGAAGCGTTTCCATTTGCTACTATAAATCTTCCGGGTAGAAGATTTATGAGAGGCTATCAAGATATCTCGGACCGAGCGAGATATTGAGTAAAGCCTGGCTAAGGTTGGAATCGGAGAAACCACGCTGTGAATTTAGAGAAAGCAGAGATTGGTGCAGCTGACCCGATTGGTGGGTTATCAGATCTGGTACTGGGTCCAGATGCCAAGGCTGCTCCAAAAGGTAATGATGAAGAAACGGAAACCATATCTGTCGAGGCCAGTAAGGGGCAATGAGGATCATTGTCACTCTCAAGGCGATGGCTTTCTGAATTAGTTGAGATATCAGTGGAAAGGGGGGAAAGGCATACAGAAGTCCCCGGGGCCAATCGTGAACTAGAGCGTCTCTGGTGGGATGGCCTGGTAACGGTAAGAGAGTGAAGAAGTCGTGACACTTGCTGTTTTGGGGAGTAGCAAAAAGATCGCAGCAAGGCTGGCCCCATCTTAGGAATACTTCTTCTAGAACTGATTTCTTTAGAGACCACTCGTGGGGTATGAGAATTGCCCTGCTCAATTTGTCTGCAATAACGTTGGATTTCCTAGGAATGTGCGTTGCTATCAGAAAACGCTGAGAAGAGATCGCCCATTGCCAAAGTCTGAGTGCCTCTCGACATAAAGGGTATGATCTGGTTCCGCCTTGTTTGTTGATGTACCACACTACGGACATGTTGTCCATTTGAATTGCAATAGTCCCAGTGGGAAGAGAGTCGTGAAGGGCTTGCAACGCTAAAAGCACTGCTCTCATCTCCAAGACATTTATGTGCAAGTGGCACTCGAAAGGTTGCCACGTGCCTTGGACTGTCCTGCCCTGATAATGCCCCCCCCCCGATCAGGGAGGCGTCTTTTGTCAACGTGGCGACTGGGGGGGGTGAAGGGTCTTCCTTGGAGAAGTTGAGGTGATGTGATCCACCAAGACAGTTGATTCTTGCATGATTGAGTTATCAAAATGGTATGGGACATCGGGAGCTGTTGAAAGGACCATTGAGTAAACAGCATCCATTGGAGGATCCTCATGTGAAAGCGAGCCAAGAGGAGAAGGGGAATAGCTGCTGCCATGAGTCCTAACACCTTCAAAACTAATCTGGCTTTGACTTTGTTGCATTGTAAGAGAAGGTAAACTTGTCTTTGAATATCTGACACTCTCTGCTCTGTGAGTCTGGCTGAAAGATTGAGTGTGTTTAAGGTGGCGCCTATAAAGGTAATAGATTGGCAAGGCGACAAGGCAGATTTTTCGAAATTTATCGAAATGCCTAGAGCTTGGCAAGATTGGATGGTGAAGTCCCTGGATAGAAGAAGCTGATGTCTGGTGGTGGCAGTAAGGAGCCAGTCATCTAAATATGGAAACACCTGGAATCCTTGACGTCTCAAGTGAGCCGTGACCACTGCCATCCATTTGGTAAACAAACGGGGGGCTGTAGTGAGACCAAATGGCAAGGCCTTGAACTGGTAGTGACTGGCTCCCAGCCTGAAGTGGAGATATCTCCTGCAGCGTCTGTTCATCTTGATGTGGTAGTACGCGTCCTGAAGATCTATCGAGCACATCCAATTGTCCTGACCCAAGAAGGGTAGAATGGACTGAAGCGTGACCATCCGGAATTTTGTTTTCCTGATATACTTGTTTAAGTAGCTGAGATCCAGTATGGGTCTCCAGTCCCCTGTTTTTTTTGGTACCAAAAAGAATTTGGAGTAGATTCCGGATCCTTGCTGGTCTGCTGGGACTGATTGGATAGCTCTTTTTGATAGCAGCTTTGAAATTTCTAATGCTGCTTGTTCCCTTAGACCGGGTGGAACGTCTGGAAGGGATCTTTTGGGTTGGGATGGGATGTGAATAAAGGGAATTTTGTAACCCTCGGATATGATTGACTGTACCCATTTGTCTTGAGTAAGGGAAAGCCAGGCTTTTGGGTACAGGGATAACCTTCCCCCGACTGCCTCCGAAGGTGGACAGCCGGGCAGCCCCTCACGGATGCTGAAAGGGTTTGTCAGAGAACATTTCTCTGCTACCTTGGTTTTGTGGACCTCCTCTGCCTCTAGGGCGGCGTCTATTATTATTCCCCCCTCTCCCTCTAGAGGGGAATCGACCTTGTGCGTCAGATGAGACTCCCTGGGATTGTTTGCGGAACCACATCTTTCCTCCCCTCTGACCTTTGGGATAGGGTCTAGAAGGGGTAGAAAAACGGATTCCTACGGCAGAGAGAGTCTTACCTTCTACCTCGCACCTGTTTAATGTATCCTTCACCTGTGGACCAAACAAGGATGATCCATCAAAGGGAGAATTGGTGAAGGATGCCTTAAAAGGGTCCGCAAAGTTGCATAGCCGCATCCAGGCGTGACGTCGTAAGGCAACACCTGTGCCTGCGGCTCTACTCACCCCATCTGCAGCATATGAGACCAGCCGCATGGAGGAGTTAACAATGGAATTCAGGGTTGCCAACTGGGAGTTCATTGTGTCTTTGAACCCCTCAGCTGTAGGATCCTTTATCAGTTCACCCATATCCTTGAGTAAATCTCTCTGGAGACGAGTGAAGTGGCATAAGTAATTCAGCGAACGCATTGAAAAGGTCGCTGATGAGAATATCCGCTTGCCGTACCTGTCCATGGTCCTAGATTCCTTATTAGGAGGATGGACAGGTACCGAAGGATCGGCTAACTCCTTCTTAGTGGCCGCAGCCACCACCATGGCATCAACAGGGACACCTTTGGATAAAACATCTTTATCTCTAGGGGCAGTAATAAATTTAGATGGTCTCCTCGGGGTGGGTTCCACTGAATCAGGAGCCGTCCAAGCCTTCCTTGCCACCACTTCCATAAGGGGGTCAAAGGGAGGGGACACCCAGGAGGTAGAAGGGCGAGAGCCAAACGCCTCAAGATACACTGACTCATCCTCCGAAGGGTTAAGGGCTGGCCAGTTCCCCTCTGTTTGAGGATCTCAAGGATGTCAGCAAAGGAGACATCCTCAGAGGGGATCGAGGGGAACCTTCAGATTCCTCTAAGTCAGTGTCAGAGGTGATAGACTCAGGGGAGTCAATGTGCTTCCTCTTGCACTGCCTCTTCCTAGGGGGATCTCCTACCGGGTCAGGAGAGGCCTCAGAAGAGGAGGAAATTCCCAATGGGGAAACTTGAGGAGTTGGCTCTTTGCGGTCTAAGGCAAGGGGGTGAGTAGAAATCACCGCAGGCACTGTAGATGGGGGGGCTGAAGGAGCCGACTGTGGGGCAGAACCTGGTTCTAGCATGCTCCGCATGACCTCGAAGGCACCCCTGTCAGGCAAGGCCAGAGGCCCCGGCTCCAAAGAGACAAGGACCTCCCCGGCACCGACAGGGATGGCTCGCCGGCGATGTCGGAGCCGAACTCACCAGCGCCGAAGCCCCGAGAGGGAGAGCGGGGTCGGACAAGGGTCCGATGCCACTCGCCCCCTCGGAGCAGACGAGGGAAGCTCGGCGCCGAGATCCCTCCAAGGAGGAGATCGGAGCAGACGACGGAGCCGAAAGGGAAGGTATCGGATCCAACGCACCGACAGTCATGGCTCCGACAAGCCCTGGCTCCGAACTCAAAGGAGTCGGAGGAGGCATGTATTGGGGAACGGAAATAGCCACTGACTGCTGAGTCGGGCTATGCAGCATTTGGGCCAGTGCCTCAGACCTGAGAAGTCTACTCACTACCCTTTGCAAATCATGGTCAGATAACCTGGAAGACCGTGAGGAATGAGTTTTATGGCTCCGTTCAGAAAGAAGAGGGGATCCTGGCGCCGAATGCACGGAGCCGATAGAGGGGGATCTAGATCTCTTCCTAGACTGTGGCTCCGATAAGAGTATCGGAGCCAACAGAGTTTTATCAGCCTCGGCTCCAGCCGGAGCCGAGGTAACAGTATGAGGCTTGGAAACATCGGCTCTGGCCGGAGCCAATGTCGAAGCCGACTTAACCTTTCCAGCAGTCGACACAGAAACCGGAGCCGACTGTTTGGAAGTTTTAGAAGGCTTCCCTGACACAGACTGAGTCGGGGGACCTTCAGGCTTTAATAAGCCCCGCAAGATTAATTTATTCTTGCGTTCCTGCAGGACTCTAGGGCTAAACCCATGACAAACAGCACAAGAGTCCTGCAGTTGCAAAGGTCCCAGGCAATACACACAAGAAGTGTGACCGTCTGTCAGAGACATTTTCTGACAGCACGAGTCACACTTCTTGAAGCCTGAGACCTTAGCGTCTTTTAACATAGTGAAAGGAGTGCCTGACAACAACACAAACACACTACAGACACACCCTCTACCGAAGAAAATTATTAAATTATTAAGGCTAACACAAAGCCACAAACACACATACAAGCCCTTACCAAAAACTACTAATTTAGTCACACTAAACGACTGGGGGAAGGGAGGGGCCGAAGGCCTACAAGTTAAGGGAAGAAAAGGAAGGGAATATAGACCCGAAAAGCAGGGGTCGATTTATCTAAATATTAATTAAACTAAAAAGGTTATGGTATGAAACAATAGGGGGTTAAGAAATACCTACTACGGTAAAAACTCTCACTCACCTGCCTGAGCCGGTAGAAAAGCACCTCGTCAGCTATAGCGGCAAACGAGATCTGAGTAGCTACCGCCTAGCATTGTGGGATATAGGGGAGCCTCGAGCCGGTGGAATTAGCTCTCGAGCTTTAGTATTGGCCTTGTCGGAGCCGAGGATCGGCTCCGAACCCATCCAGCAAGAATGAAGGCGAGATGGACAACTTAACATCATCTGTTTTCAGTGTTTCTACAATAAACATCCCTCCCCAAAACAAATACACGGCATGACAAATACACTCACAGGTTCATAGGTGTGTACTAGGCTAATGATCCTGGAGCCTTTACAGGCCTAACCTATAGGATTAACCTGGCATCGTGCCACCCGGCCCTAGTTCCCAGTGCCTCTGTCGAGTAGAGCCACTGAAATGATCCCCGGGGTGAATTTTCTATTTCCCATCCACTCATCAAGATTTATCTTGAAGAGGGCCAGTGAGGTGCTCTGTTTGACATGTATGGGAAGTCTATTCCATAGCATGGGCAGTCTTTGGGTTATGAACCAGTCCCTCCAGCTTGTTCTGTTGATTGTGGTAATGAGATTGAGGTCTTTGGAGCGTGTGGTACAGAGGGATTGGGATTTCTTTAGATGTAGCATTTCTATCGCCTCTAAGTAGGCGATATGAGTCAGAGAATAGTTGGTATTTTTCTTTAGTCTGTTCATATAGGACAAGTGTTTAAGGCCTAGGATCCTCTTTGTGAGGTACGTTTGCGGCCTCTCCAGTTGTTGCAGGTGTCTAGTGATGTACATGCTAAATGGGGCATTGTACTCGATGACTGGCCTAATGAGGGAAGAGTAGAGGGAGACAATGATCTCTTTCTTCCTGGATGCAAAACTCTTAGTAATGATATGTGCCACATAGAAGGACTTTCTGACCATAGTGGCAATGTGGTCAAAAGAGAGGTTGCTGTCAACCTGTGTTCCCAGATCTCTTATAATGTCTTCTGTGTTCAGTGTAATACCATCGATGTGGTAATTCATGGGAACTGGGTTTTTCCCAAAGGGGATGATGACACATTTTTTGGCACTTAGCTTAAGGCCATGGTTCTGACACCAGTCGTTGGTCTCAGTGAGGCCTTTCTGTAGGATGTCAACATCACTTGGGGAGTTAATAATAGCTCCCAACTTGCAATCGTCTACGAACTTTGTCAACCAGAGTCCCTTTGTGTTGGCCTGGACTTCAGAGAAGTAGATACCAAACAGGAGAGGAACCAGGACCGAACCCTGTGGGACTCCACTCGTGACTGGTCGACAGTCTGACTTGGAGTCAGCTACTTTCACATGCTGGGTTCTATCTGTGAACCAGTTTGCAACCCACCTTGTGATATAGGGGTTGATGCCTAACTTAGTGAGTTTTTCTGTGATTCCTGAGTGGGGAATAGTATCAAAGGCCTTGGCCAGATCAAGGTAGGCTGTATGAATCACCTTGCCTTCAACCACAGCTCTGGTAACTGACTCAAAGAAGTCAACCCGGTTGAACAGGCATGATCTACCTTTCACAAAGCCAACCTGTGTGGGATCCAGAGTTTGGAGATTCCCTATATCTTTGTTTATTAGGTCCATGATGTTGCGTTCCATAGCTTTGCATATCAGACTCATCAGGCTAATAGGGCGATAGTTCCCAGGGTCTGTAGTCGCTCCTCCTTTGTGGAGAGGGATGACTGTAGCAATGCGCCATTTGGTAGGGACAAAGCCTGAGGTGAGGCTGTGACTTTCACTCTGCAATTCATGCAGAACACAGCCAGGGATATTGTCAGGTCCCATAGAAGCTGTATTCTTGGCCTTGGACAGTGCTGTTTTAACCTGTGCAGCAGTAATACTGTGTGCCTGGCAATCTATTGGCATTGTGATTGGTCCTTTGGTGGGGGAGAGAGAGGTAAAGTTGGCACTGAAACTGTCAGCCAGTATACTGGCAATATATGTTGCCTCGGTATAGGAGGTACCGTTGTGCAGTAGCTCAGAGCAAATCTGGGTATTGCCGCAGAGATTCTTTACATAACTATAGAAGGCCTTGTGGTTGTCTTTACTATCATAGTGGTGGAGTGTTACAGCCTTCCAGCCTTCACCATTTTTCAATGCTTTGTGTCCCCAATGACCATCTCATGCTAGATGTAGGTCAAAATGCTGTGATTTCCTATTATCCTGTCATTCTGATACATACCCATACACACACACACACACACACACACACACACACACACACACACACACACATATAGCCAAACATTCTGCTATGCTCTGGTGATGAGTAGCCATCATGAATAAACAGAATCATATTTTCATGCATCTCGATCACATCTCTCAGCTCTCTCTAACTTTGCAGAATGTCCCTGATTTTGCCTCATATTTTTCCCATTTCCTATACAGTACTTTTGACCTTCTTGTAAATCAAGAACAATATTTCACGAGCTTACTACCATGGAGAAAACCCCTTATTCAAATGCACTTAAAAACTCTGTTTATTAAAATCTTCTTATTTAAAAGTCCATGTTCAAAGGCAAAGTGTAAAATGAGCCAGTTCACTTCAATATGATAAATGCTTTCGGCTTTCAGCCTTCTTCAGATCATAATCCATTTGGCTGTTTCCAATGAATTAAAGTAAAATCCGTCAATCACTGACCTTCCTCAGGGCTAACGCCTCCTTTCCAGCCAATCATAGAAGTAGCCAATGAAATACCTTAAATAGGATGAAACCCTCATCTCTATCCTATAGAGATACGCCTTCCTTTGACAACAGGCTTAAGCAGTGCTACCGCATTCAGACCAGGGCTGCGATCAGCTCTTAAGTTAATGATCTAATTAATTTCTGCCTTCTCTGTGCAGTTACAAATATCACCTTCTCTGATATGCTCAAACACCCGTTCAATAACTTTAAAGTTAAAAGAATGCGACGGGTGTATTAAAATGTGATTTGCCAAAGCATTCTTTTGATCTTTGTTGTGAATATCCCTTAAGTGCCGTAAAATCCTCTCTTTGCACTCACAATCCATTTTCCCTACATAATATGTAGGGCATTTCAAGCAAGTAGCCAAATAAACCAAATGTTTGGATATTGCATGGGGCACTACTGTTGAAACGGAATTCTATACCAGTTAAGCGATGTTGAAAGAGACTTATGGTATCAATTTTTGGAGGCATGCTTTGCCTTGCCCACATTTAAAAGTCCCTTTTCTCTTCGGATCCGTTCGATATGTGTTACTAAATCCATCCTTGTTACATAATCTTTTAATGTTCTTTTTGTTTTTAAAAACTAATCTTGGCTCCTTGTCTACGATATTCATTATTCTCTCATCTTCTGTCAAGACTGGGCAGTACTTCCGAACAACTTTACAAATCATGGGTGCACCAATGCTGTAAGTAAGCATACAACTCAAGGTCTGCTGATTATTATCTGTTCTGGGGGTTCTATCCAAATCTGTATCAGTTATATTGGAAGAAAAATAAGGATGTCCTTTCCCTTTCCTAATCCTTTTCATCTGTTCAAAATCAATGGATGTGTCCTTCTTTGTGTATCCTCTATCATGGAGCAAGGACCGTAATTTCTCACTTTCTACTTTAAAATCATCATCCTTAGTGCAGCGCCTGGAAACCCGTAATATTTGATTCTCCATAACATTGTAAAACACATATCTCAGATGCATGCTACTTTTATGCAAACAATGATTCGTCCAAGTGTCTTTCCTATACATCAAAGTCTTTCTTCCCAAGGTTGAATCTAGCATCAACCTGACATCCAAAAACTCTATTTCTTCTTTGGAAGTATTAACAGTAAACCTTAAAAAAGTGGTGGTACCATTCAAATATTGAACAAATCTTGATTGCTGCAAACCATCACATCTCCAGAGAATAAAAATATCATGCACAAATAACCCATAAAAATCAAATTGCACTCCCATGGATTAACAGCAATAAAGATCGTATCCAGTTCCCATTTGTCCAGGACTAGGTTGGAATAACTGTTAGCACAGGGGGTTCCCATGGCTACCCCCAAGCACTGCCAATATATAGCATTACCATAAACAAAGATGTTATTCTTCAAGATCAAGCCAAATAATGCAGATATCAAGTCTAGATGCAAGGTGTTTGAAGATGCAAAGCCTCTGATCGCTTCAATACCATAACAGTAAACAAACTGTTGATGTTCATGGTGACTAAGTAGCAAATCAGAATAATCATTTATTTCATTCAAAATCAAATGTAGCCTTGCAAGAAAACTGGCAGTGTCTTTTAAGATGGTGGCCGTTTTAGGTAATAATTTTTTCAATTCCTCCTCTATGAACATGGATAAAGGTTCAGTAATCCCACGGCCGGCCTTAGGCATAGGCGAACTAGGCAACCGCCTAGGGCGCTGTGCAGGCCAGCCTCAAAAGGGCGCAATTCACGGACCGGAGTTCTGTCGTGACGACCCCTAACCAGGAAAAGCCGAACAGACAACAACATTTCTTTTTTTTTTTTTTATTTCACTGCCGCCGCCCTAAAGACTACAATTGCGCCCTCCCCGGCATCAAAAGGGCGCAATTTATGGAGCGGAGTTCTGCTGTGACGATTCCTAACCGGGAAAGCCGAACAACAACAACAAAAAGATTTTTTTTTCTTTTACTGCCGAGAGGCTATATAAGTATCTAGATAACCTTCCCGTACAACGCCTGCTTAACAAGAAATCTTGACCGCTGCGGGATTCGTTATATGGATGTTTTCGTTCCTCCGTTGGGTATCAGACTTCCCTTTGTGCGGGGAAATGGCATTGTCTAACTGTTACTCCTTAAAACTGTCATTCACCTATAAAGCAACCCGTGCGTTCTCTTCATTTTTTCACCGACAGAAGTAAATGGTCGGCATAGCTGTTGTACCTTCCGTCTCCAAAATGTTCATCTATATTTTTCACAGCGTTGGGCTAATGGACAAAAAGCACTAACAACTTCAAGTATTTTTTCTCACCATTCCTGGTAAAAAAAAAAAAATCTGACGTTCTCTTCAAAATTGTTAGTACATGTTCTGTTTTGGTTTTAAGTTAAATGCATATGTGCCAGAAACTGCTGGGGGTGAGGGGCAAACGCAACATCGGTATTTCACGATGTAAAGAAAGGGAACCTGATATTTTGTATCAAAATATAATTTCTGAACAAAAGAAGTATGAAACTCAAATGTCTACTATTATTGGCTTGTCTAAAATCCTTAGTGATTTAAGAGACAATCAGAAATTTGCTGTGCACTACAGGACAAAATATGAGACAAAGTAAGGGTCAAGGGACATTCTACAAAATCAGGGAAGTTAATGGGTATGTCTGCATAACTGCACTCACACACATATGTGCACATAAAAACATACATATACACACAAGAGTCTGAAATCATCATCTCTGGTATACACCATTTATAGTTTGACTGCAAAGGTATGGTGGAAACATTTAAAGTAGTTGTTTACTTTTTAAAAAAAGTTCCTTATCATACTCAGCCCCTCCCCTGGAATAAACCCTATCTGATAGGCACACCTCATGTGACTGAACAACTCACAGAAAAAAAATGCCTGGTATGTAGACTATCAAAAACATATCTTCCATCTGCCTCCATCAAGAAAAATAACTTTTTGACTGACTGTATTCATTTTTTGTTAAGTATTATTAACTGAAATAGGTTATGTTTATTGTAATTTATTTCAGTTTGTTTTACACACACACACATAGCAGTTAGAGGTATGCAGCAAGAGCTGTTAGGGTTGGCCCTATTTTTTGCTGTCAAGGTAAAGAACATAATTCTAAATATTGTATACAATGTACTTCATTCAATTAAATGGCTTGATACAAGACAACAAAACTTTGCAATGTGCTTCATTTAAACATAAAACAAAACACTGATCATTTTAAATCAGTCTGTTCTGGGACAGGCAATGTGTTTCAGTGCTACAACTCTCTTGTACACTGATGGCGGTCAAGAAAGCCCACACACTCTTTAGGTGATGCCTCAAGTTTGCTTTCTCTTCTTATTAGCCTCATTACTTCAAGGAAAATTGCAGAGATAAGAGGCAGTTTTAAATTTCGTGGTCTTTGCTGTAATAGAAGTAAAACACTACTCAAAAATACTTGCAAGCATAGATGCATGTTGACAAACTAGAACCACCTTTGAAAAAATAATTTTTTCCCAGGGCACTGGTAGACAGTTGTCTGGGTTGGCTATTGGGAGTCCCTGTGTATGTGGCTTTAGAGACTGCCTATGTTCTCTTCAGGGCCGGTGTTAGTATTTTGGGACCCCCCAGCAAGTAACAAGTTGGGGAGCCCTCTGTACAAGTCCAGTCTAAGTATTGCCCACCCTAGCATTTCAGTTCATGCCGCAGAGTTTTTGGGATAGTACACACAGATTAAACTGTAGCTATAATGCTCTTACAGTTTGACAGGCCTGAGTACTACACTATGTTAGAACAAAAAAACGCCAGCAAGTGTTGGCAATAGCCACATCCAAAAATCGTTTTTGGATGTGGCTATTGCCAACACTTGCTGGTGTTTTTTTGTTCTGAATTTTTTCCTGTTTGGCCATGCAAGGGTTTCACAGGCACCTGCCTCTTTTTTGGACTTTTTTTCTACAGTTGCTGGGAACCGCCGTTGGCTTGCTTATCCATGTTGGTTCTATTTGTACTTTTTATTGTATCGCAACTACATCTTTTTTGTTTATATGCACAAATCATTCGTTGCAGGAGTGTTTTTGCGGTATATGGCTGTTATATAGCCATTTGGTAACTTTTGGACGTTGACGTTACTTCACTTCCTGTTTGGTTCAACGATGAACATTTTTTCAGTTACCGGAGGATTCCTTATCTTAACGGTGGCCTGGACTTGCTTCATGTTCGTGTTTTGGCACAAGGGACTCAATGTATATATATGTGCCATATGGTATAATATAATGTTTATTTAATGTTTATTTACTGGCGATTATATTGTATCATTTGAATATTTTCTTGATACATATGTGCAGGTAAGCTTGCGCCTGCCTGTGTCTGATGATTTAACTTTCATATTAGCCGTAATGTGGCATTATTATGGTGGATTATGCATATGTTGCTATATTTATCTGTTTTTCAGTAACAGTGCTGGTGACCTATCATAAACGCCTGTTTTGTATTGTTTATAGTTCGTTGCTTAAGTGAACACCAGTTATTTTACATATTTATGTACATCGCATTTCTGTGCTTTTTTGACCAACAGTTTTTCATATTGGTCTCACATGTTATAACTATGTTTGATGATTTACATGTGATTACATATATTTTTTTCTGTTTTTACTAGCATTACTGGCGATTTGTTTAATACGCCGGTTTTTGCAGTGTTTGGATTTTGTTCAATGCGATGTTTATTTAGTTATGTTTATATTTATTTGCTGTTTTTATTTAACATCGTTGGCGCGTTTTCTAAACGTTGGCTTGAATAATTGGGTGTTTCTTGCGCTAATAGACATCATATATATGTCACTTGGAATTTTTGGATATTTGTGAATTACAATTTCTCATTTTGAGTCCTTATTTCAATGCTTACAACGATACATGGTAGTTCTGTTCCAGGCTGTTTATGTTTATTGCTGGGGAGATTCATACACAGTTGGGTGAGTTTCTCATTTAAATGGTTGGTTATATTGTATTGGTTGAATGTAGCCATATTATAATTAGGGTTATACTGATAGTCAATGTTTTTTCATCTCCCCCTAATGTTGGACTTAACACATTTTTTGGTGCTTACTTTTTCTAGTGATTTTTACATACATGCAGTTTGAATATCCCAGTGGTTTTATATAGTGATTGCATTTACATTCTTTAGATTTGGATTGATGCATGGTTTCTGAAGGGTGTTGACTATTCTGCATTTATATATATTTCATATATACTTGTATTGACAGTCAATATTGGACTGACAGTGGACTATTATTTTAATAGTTACATGTTTGTTATCTTTACTGTATTATATTACCAACCATAGATTGCAGGTTGATATGTACTAAATTCTTGGTGCATAATATACATGACCATAGTTCGGATATATTGCTATATTTCGGAGGTTTAAGGGTTTTTTGATCTTTCTGGTAGTGCTCTTATTATAGTATGTGTTAGGAAGGCTATTATTGGTCGATTGTTTTTTGATATGCACTACTTTGTTTGGACAGGCACGCTGTGGTCCATTTCAGACATACACCAACACTGTTGAGCCATTGCACTTTGGAGCTAACCAAACTATTCTAATCATGTGTCTATGAATGTTAACAAAGTTTGATTTGGCTGATTATCACTGACACAGAATGTTGATTGGTAATTTTGGGAATCTCTGTTTATATCAGGTGGTCTATGGCCAACATGAATTGATATGATTTATGATATTATACATCTTACATGGACTATATGGATTGGTGGTGCTTATAATTGATTTCTTTTAGCACATGACTATACCATATATTGTTTTTTTGGAGATATGTATACCAATACGCAGTAACACGACTTTGGTCATGTCATCAGGTCAGTTTGGCTGTTTTATTGTATTGGTGTATATTATTGGTTATTGATCCATAAGACTTATACACAATACCAAGTGATTTCATAGATCTATTCCTTTATTGGTATTTGGTGTATAATGGTCTTTCTTTGGACAATATTGAGTTTCTGTTGAGCTATTTAAGTTTTTTATATATATATACATATATATATATTGGATTATTTCTGTGTCAGTTTTGATATCAGTGTTTTTTGATATCAGTGTTTTTTGAATAAGATAATTTCTCTTTGGTGATTTATTTGTTTTCATTCCAGGACACAGTTTATTTGGTTTGGTTGGGTTCAATCTTGAGGTTTGAAATATGGCACTTTCACCCATTATACAGGGTCTATCGTCTGATATGGATGATCTATCTGTGTTTGGTTTAGACAAGAATGGTTTGTCAATTGTTACAGATGTTGTTGGGTCTGATTTGGACGCACAATGTGATATATTTTTTAATAGACTGGGTAAGAACATGAAGATGGTTAGGACTAATGTGTGGCATTTACACCTATTTAAAGCATATCAGCAGAAACATATTACACCACTGGGCCTTAGGGTTAAGATACAACCTTTGGTCTCTGAAATTGATGACCAGATTATTCAGGATTGGGGTCACATTCAACAGTTGGCTTCGTCCAAATTTGTGGATGCTTTGGCCAATTTATATGAACGCAAGGTGCAGCAGGGCATTAAGGATTTGGAAACTGTTTGTTTGCAGACAAACAAGTTTGAAACTTGTGACTCGTTTATGACACAGGTTAAAAAACTTACTACAGATATGTCTAAAATGGAAACTACTTTAAAGGATAGGGAAATAAAAAAAAATCCTCAGGGACGTAGGTGATTATGAGAGGGGTAAACCTTTTGATACATCCAAGAATGTATCTTTCAGATTGTCCCGGGATGAGAATAAGTATGACAAGAGGTCATCTACTCCCAAAAGAAAAAGGCCAAGATCTATTCTTAAGAAAAATTCTGGTCTTTTCAGTGGGACATCTGGTGAGGATACGTCTTCGAAGACAGAAGGTGAACTTGATATACACTCTAGAGAGGGATCGCCTATGCCTAAACGTGACAAGTCATCACACCCTCCCAATTTAGATACAGACGAAGCACAAGAAATATAACATCCAAACAAAGTCTGGAGGCACTTTTGAAAATTATGACACAACACTAATTTCTGACTTCAATGTTCATAATATTTCATCCGTTGATTTGACCAATGCACAACTTAAATTATTAAACAAAGGGCTTAATTTTGTCCCTGGGTTTTTTGTTCCTGAACAATCTTTGGCTCAGGATGTGATTAATTTTTGTCGTATTTTGAATCTGAATGTGTTTTTTGACAATAATGTTTGTGATATATCTTGTGATACAGCTGGTGATTTTAGATTCAAAAAATCGACTTTCATTCCACCTATGACACATCTAGTGGGGGTATTTTAGAAAAATGTTCTTCAGGATATACATTGTCATCTTAAGGACTTTCCTGTCTCTTACAACAATTTGTCTGCTGAAGAAATACGTAGTTTGGAAGAGTTGATTAACAACAAAAACCTTGTTATTATTCAAGCTGATAAAGGTGGAGCGGTGGTGATACTAGACAAAACTGCTTATGATAGTGAGGCTATGAGGCAATTGGGCGACAAACAATATTATAGGCAGATGTTTTTGGACCCCTCTCCCCACTTCCAGCGCCAAATTGGTGAGTTTTTGACTGAGGCAGTGGAGGAGGGTATTATTACAGAAAGTGTTAAAGAACAACTAATGGTTGATTCACCTAAGAAACAATATCTATATTTGTTACCTAAGATCCATAAACACGCCACTAATCCACCAGGTCGACCGATTGTCTCGGGACACGGGTCTCTCACTGAACCACTATCTGAATATTTAACCCGACATTTAAAACCATTATTGGGTTTTATTAGAGCAAGGATTCAAGACACCACCCAATTTTTGGATATTATCAACAATTCACAACTAGAATCACATTGGCTATTATGCACTTTGGACATCACCTCTCTTTATACCAACATTCCACACTGGGCAGGTTTACAAGCGTTAGATTATTGGTTGGCTAGATCAGGTTTATATCAACCTGGATTCAATACATTTCTTGTATGCCTTACAGAACATGTTTTGTCCAGTAACGTTTTTTATTTTCAAAATCTTTGTTACTGGCAAACAAAAGGTACTGCTATGGGTGCATCTTTTGCACCCATATATGCAGATCTTTTTATGGCATATATTGAAGAAATTATTATTTATGATGGTAATCATAACATTTATATGTGTGAGATGGACATTTGGCGTCGCTATCTGGATGACTGTTGGTTGGTGTGGAAAGCTGATGAACAGTATCTTATGGAGTTTCTTGAATATCTTAATGATAATATATGGGGGATTGAATTCAAATTGACCTGCCATGTATCGAGGATAGTATTTCTTGATGTGGAAATCACCAGAAATCAGGATAACACCTTATCCACTAGGATGTTCAGGAAATTTTCTGAATTCAATTCATTATTACACGCTACCAGCTTCCACCCACAACATTTCATCCAGAATATACCCAAATCCCAATTTTTAAGAGCTAGAAGAATCTGTTCTAGCCAACAATCTTTTCTTGATGCCCAGGATGATTTGACTCAAAGATTTATTAGGAGGGGTTATCTTCCAGGTATTGTGCATTTAGCCAAAAGATCTGTGTCCAACGTAAATAGGGAAGATTTATTATCGTACCAAGATAAGAATAATAGTCATAAGCCACAACCTTTGCGTTTGGTGACTACGTATGGACGCAACATACAGGGTTTCAAAAATATTATACAGAGACATTGGAATGTTCTTAAAGCTGATCCAAAACTTAATTCTTTGCTTCCAGATAAATGTTCTTTTTCATTCAAAAGGAGACAGACTATTGGTTCTAAATTGGGTCATTATAAGAGAGTTGGTACAGACTTTTCTGTTCCAACTCAGTTGTCCATTTTGGGCAAACCTATTGTTGGATGTATACCCTGTGGACATTGTTCCTTTTGCATTCGTGTTTCACGTACCAATGAATTTAGTAGTAAAAACACTTCAGAGGTTTTTGACATCAAGTTTTGGGCCAACTGTAATACTGAGTGGGTCATCTATTTGGTGACCTGCAATTGTTCTGCTTTCTATGTTGGAAAGACCTCTCGGGCCTTTCGTCTTAGAATTTGTGAGCATTTAAGTGACATTAAGAATAAACGTAGCAGTAATGCTTTATATAAACATTGTTTAAAGCATGTATCTGCTTCTTTTAAATTTGTTGTCATTGATTGCATTAGGGGGAGATGCAAAGATAAACAGTACTGGCAGGAACTACTTAGCTCCAAGGAGAGAAAATGGATTATTAAACTTGGAGCATTGTTTTCACCTGGCCTTAATGATCAATTGTGAATTCTGTGTTTTGATTGGCCTTTTAGTATGGCTTATCTATATATATGGATGTATTGCGATACTCTGTTTTTCCATTTTTGCATTTCACTGAAGAAGGCTCTGATGAGCCGAAACCGGTTTGAAGCTTTTGTAATTGTTTCTTATAATATCAGTTTCCTAGGGGGGTTTTCCTTCCCTATGGTAATAAATCGTTTTTGAAATCGTTTTTGGATGTGGCTATTGCCAACACTTGCTGGCGTTTTTTTGTTCTGAATTTTTTCCTGTTTGGCCGTGCAAGGGTTTCACAGGCACCTGCCTCTTTTTTGGACTTTTTTACTACACTATGTTAGCCATTTCACAGAAAGGCATTGACAGTGACTGACATTTAGTTGCAATGATGATATATTACAAAAATCCTATGTACAGGGCTGGTCTCAGTTGAAATCTGCCCTAGGCAAAGGGTTCCATGCCCCCCCCGGCTAACTATTTCATGTCCCTTGCACACATTCTTCAGTGCTCCCCCATTTTCCCTCAATTATCACACTCCTGTGAATTACCACATAGGTGGCAGTACACTAAACACCGAAAGTGTGATAAGAGACTTAGGGACACAGGTGGACAGTTGTCTCACCTTCGATAACCACATCACCACAACAGTCTATGTTGCACACCTCATTACTAAGGGCTTTTCATCCAGAAAAAAGGAGGTCATTGTCCCACTGTACTCATCCCTCATTAGACCCATTATAGAATACAATGCCCCATTTGGTATGAACCTCTCAAGACATCTGCAACAACTGGAAAGGCGGCAGAAATACCTCACTAAAAGAATCGCAGGCCTAAAGCAGATGCCCTATGCTGGCCGTCTAAAAAAACTCCAGCTATACTCTGTTGCATATCGTCTACTCAGAGGCGATCTCTGCTTAACATACAAGGCTGTGTCAAACCCTGAGCTGTTGGACATGCTACACTTAAAGAAATCTCAATCCCTCAGAGCCACCCAGTCCAGGGATCTAAACCTTGTCATCACAATGAACAAAACATGCTGGAGGGATAGGTTCCTGACCCAGAGACTCCCCAGACTCTGGAATAGACCGCCCATACATGTAAAGCAGAGAATCTCTTTGGCTCTCTTCAAAAGGAACCTTGACAATTGGATGGGAGATAGGAAATAGACAGGGGTCCAGGGAAGTAAATATTGTGGGAAGAAATAGCCAGGGAATTGTTATGGCTAGACTTGTATAGACCCTAGGGCCGATAGCCTAGTACCAACCTATGAACCTATGAACCAATTCTGGGCTTCTGCACCATGTACATTGCAGTCTTTTATCTTCATTTTCTCGCATTTTGCCTCACTCTTCTGATTTTTCAAAAAGCTATGGCTCTCTGTATGCTCTGAAGTGCAGTTTTTTTATAAACTTTTCATCCAATGATGGCTTGAACAAAAATTATGATTAAGGAAAGAAATTCAGTGTTGCTGTTTAACTTTACTTTTCCTTGCATCCTTTCAACATACCTTACCTGTAGGAAATAAGTGAATTAAGCTGGGGGGGGGGTGTCTTGGGGATGGCATGACTCCAGAAGCCATATGGTTACACTGATGCTCTGAGGTGCATTTTTTGAACATTTTCCAAACCTTTTGATCCAGGGGTAGCCTGAACAAAAATAATGAGTAAGAAAATATTTTCAGTCCTTTTTTTTTTCTTACAAGGAAGACACAAGTTCTGCCCAAGGCTTAATGTTCAAAGCTGGCAAAATAGTGTCTCACAATAAACTAACAAGGCAAATATTTGAGAGAATACATAAATCCTATCCTGGAATAATGCTTGCCTCCATAGCCCCCCTGCCCCCCCCAAAAAAATATGATAGTCACTGTCCATGTATCCCTATGGTTCTAGATGGGGATGAAATCAGAGGTTCAAATAGCCATGGTCGTGTATCTCAAGTGACTGTTTAAGAAACTTTGCTCAACAACCCAGTGGCATTATGTAAAAAAGTTTCATTGAAGAAGCTGTTTGCATGCAAAGTGGTTAATTGATAATGACACAGAACATTATCAGCTGAAACAAGAGGAATGTAAACCTGAGTAGTTTATTAAAAGATGATGATATTAGTTGTGTACTCTCATTAAAAGATAACAATATCAGTATATTATGAATCAAATGACAGAACTCTATAAAAGAAACTAAGACCTCTGCAACATGTTCACAAAGAATATGTAGTAAATACAAACAAAGGAAATATTTGTAAGAAACATTTGTATTCATTTTAATATTTGAATAGTGGTATAAATACCACCTTCAGTCTCTCCTGCCAAGAGCAGGTCACATGGTGATGGCCTTTGTTAACCTATGTGACCATGAGTATGCAACACATTATCTTTAATAGTGTAATTTTTAAGAAAGGAGGTTTGCTAGAAAGGTATGCAGCGATATTCTGTTGTACCCTGATGGGTACATATAAATGTGGTAGAGAGATACCCCCCCCCCTATAGTGGTTGAGATACCCCCCCTATAGTGAAAATTACTGATTTAGAAAGGATGGAATCTAAAGACAAAAGAGTAAATCAAGAGAATTTCCAGCTAGCCCTAAGCTTAGAATATAATGCTATGAATAATAACATTAGAAGAATATTTTTTAAGGAATGGGGTAGATTTATTGATATAACTGATATAGATAAACTGGAAGGGATTTCGGCATAAATAGTGTACAAAAATGCCCAAAGTATTAGAAACATTTTAGAAAGCAAGAAATGGGGTCTGCAGCAAGAAAGATGGGTACATATAAATGTGGTAGATGTGCCCAGTGTCCGTACATTTCTAACACCAACAGGTTACACATTACAAGTAGGAATAGAGTAATTACTAATAATAAGAATTTTTACAACTGTGAATCTATGGGGCTAGTTTATATGGCCACCTGTGAGATCTGTGATTCCTTCTATATAGGAAAAACAGAAAGAAAACTCCAAAGAAGAATTTATGAGCATCTTAATGATATTAAGAATTGTAAGGAAACTAATGCACTATTCAAACATAGTAAGGAATGCACAGGAGCCACATTTAAGTTTACTGTATTAGAACATACCCCAAAAGACATAAGAAGGGGCCCTTGGGAGGAAAAAGTAGAATACAGGGAGCTCTGGTGGCAGATAACACTAGAAGCATACAACCCACCTGGGCTGAACGAATACACTAGTATATTGCCAGTATTGAAATTAAGGGCAGCTAAATTATAATGAAATTATAATGATATTATTGTAAGAAAGTACATTAACTTGTTTTAGCAATATTTTTTGATAACATTATTAACATTCCATTGGATGTAAGGGTATTTTTATAAATTATAAATTATTTTTACTAATAACAACAATATGAAATTTTATTATTTTTTTTAACAAAGGAGCCTTCCTATGATTTTTAATTTATGGTCCAGCATGTTAAATACATATGAATTTCCACTAGATGGCAGCTGAACACCACAAAGTGAATTGTTTAGTATACATGTACATTTTGGTATTTAGTCCCTTAATCTATGAAAGAAATGAGTTTATATTAACTCTATGGAAGCTAACCTTACTTGTTTTAAACATGTTATAAAATGAAGAGTTTTTAAATATTGTTTAAATGTTGTACAACTGTTTTTAAGTGAATAGTGAAATACACTTCTATAAAGAAAATATGCAATAGGATTTTAATTAAGTTAATTTAATTAAGGTGTGTTCATTAATTAAATGATTAAGTTGACTATATAAAGGGAATGTAAATGGTAATAATGTATTCATCTGATGAAGTCTCAACGCAGCAGACGAAAACACAAGGGCTCAATAGCGTTTATGTTTTATGATTGACTGTGCTTACTTATCCAATTTGCTGAGTGGACCGTGGTTTGGTGAATAAACGTTTTTTAGAAAGAAAAAACCTAATTGCCGTTCTTCTCCGTTTCTACACTTGTTTGTTTTTGGAGTCTTGGTTTGCTCACTGTGATAAACTTTTTTCTTGGTTTTACTGGTGGCTGAGAAATGGAGAAGCAGGCATTTCCTGCAAATTCCTCGCAGGAAGACCTTGGTCTCACTCGAAAACTGATTGGGCAGCTTACTGAACTTATCAACCTACTGACACCAGTGGCTTCGTCCCTTTTAGGTACGCAGGGCAGAAACGTAGCAGCACTTCCCCCAAGGACCGAAAGGTTTACAAGAAAAGATAGTAAGAAAGGTACTGCGAATAAGGAGCTTATTGGTGAAAGAGGGGACGCCGGCTCGCATTCTGAACCAGTTTTGGAAAGTTTTGATCCAGCTAAAACACTGAGCGTACTAAGGGACTTTACAGGGACTGATGAGAACTTTTGCAATGAGAATAATGGGCACGAGAGGAACGAAAGGGGAAATAGCAAACCCCAAAGAGGTGCTGAGGCAAAAGGTACTGTTACTCATTGCCAGGAGTTAAATGACTGGTTACGTTATAAATATGTATTTAAAAGTAACAGTAAAGAAGAAAAAAATGTGCAAAATAATAACAATACATATAGGGAGAATTTAAACTCCCTTTCTAAGCTAATGAATAAACACAGAATTTTGAATATTGAGAATTTCTATTTAACAGAATGTATTTCGAAGGGAATTGTGCCCAAAGGGCTGCGTTTATATAAATATCCAAACAATGTTGTGACAGGTTCCTTATTTCATAAGGAACTCATAGACGTTTTTAATAAATGTGGTATTGAAGTATTGAAATTGATGGTAAGGGAAAATACGAGGGTGCAGGAAGATTTGCATAAGGAAATAGAAATGCTGGACCAATGTATCAAAAATGATTTGATTTTTTCTATAGAAGAGGAAAAAGAAAAATATTTTAACATTAGAAGGGATATTGAGAGGGAGATAGAAAATCTAATACAAAGGAAAATAAAGAAAATGGACCGTGATATATATGAATATAAACACAATTTGAGTTACCCCAACCCCTTACATAGGAGATATGGTAAGGAAATTTACTACCAAGGGGATGACAAAACAGGGCCTACGGGTATAGGAGAAGATATTAATCAACCGGAAGAAGATTATGGGTATGAAGATGAGTTTCCCCCCCTAAGGAGGTCCGAGAGGCTTATGAATAAACAAGGGAGCAGGCAAACAAATTTTCAATGGAGAGGGGGGAGAAGGGGGAGGAGGAGGTACTAACCATACCTAACCTCCCTGAATCTTCTGAAATTACGAATATGGGGAACAGATGGTCCTTTGAAAGTTTTAACATCTATAATTTTAGCCATTTGGTTTTAAAGGAAGGACATTTTAGGTTGTTATCCAAGGGGTTAAAATTCATACCCAATACCAAGGGGGATTTAGCTAAAACCCTCCTTGACATTAAGTTGTTCCTAAGGAAAATTAACATGAAAATATTATTTTCTGGTAACCAGATAGCCCCAACCCCTACATTAAGACGGAGAACCACCTACAATCCACCTATTCATCCCCAATTAAAGAATTTAGAGAGAATATTAGAAAAAGAAATTAGAAAAGAAAATGATATTATTAAATATCAAAACAATCTGGGGATAGAAGAGAAGCAGTTGTTATATGAAATGAAAAATGACCCTAACTTAAGGGTGATGAAACCGGACAAAGGGGGCAGGGTGGTAATAATGGATAAAATCGAATATGATAGCAGGATGTATAATATTCTTTGGGACAACACCAAATATGAATTGATCTCAAAAAATGAAATTAGAAGTTATGTACCTACCATAACGTTCCATGTTAGTTGTCTTCTCTCGCCTTCTTTCTTGCTGGATGGGTTCGGAGCCGATCCTTGGCTCCGACTCGGCACTTGCTTTAGCTTGAGAACTCCTTTTACCAGCTCGAGGCAACCCTATATCCCATGATGCAAGGCGGAACTACCTCAGATCTCGTTTGGTAGCTAACCTACCCTGCTAAGGACTAACCTAACATAATTAGGAAAAACAAGTTCATAATAAGAGTCCTCATATGAAGACTCAGGAGGAAAACAACCTGATAGGAACTCTTCAAGATCTGTCCAGGCCAGGGGGAAGGACGGAGGGGCCTTAAGAAAGAGAAGACAACTAACATGGAACGTTATGGTAGGTACATAACTTCTAAATGTTAAGTTGTCAATCGCCTTCATTCTTGCTGGATGGGACCGTCCCTAGCACCTGTATCCCGGGTGGCTCAATGGAACAGACTCTTGAGAACTGTGGAACCAAAACTGGCCCTGTCTCTGGAGGCCAAGTCTAACTTGTAATGAGATACAAAGGTATGAGGCGTGGCCCAAGTAGCTGCTGCACAAATGGTATCAATGGGTAGTCTATCCTGAAAGGCTGCAGAAGTGGATAGACTCCTGGTTGAGTGTGCTTTTGGTTTAGAAGATAGCTGCTTGCCTCTGAGAGAGTACACATAGAAAATGGTGGAAGTCAACCATCTGGATAAGGTCACTTTAGAAACTGGAAGACCTATCCTGTTTTCTGCATAGGAGACAAATAATTGGTCCGATTTTCTGAATTGTTTAGTTCTATGCAAATAGTACCTGAGCTGACGATGGACATCCAAAAAATGAAGCTTCTGTTCAGCTCTGTCGGAATAGTTTGGGAAAAAGACTGGTAGATCTATAGATTGGTTAATATTGGTTTGAGACACAACTTTGGGGAGAAAGGACGGGTTCGTTCTTAAGGATACCCTGTCCTTATGAAAAAACAAGTAAGGGGAACGAATGCAGAAAGCTTGAATCTCGGAAACCCTTCTTGCTGAAGTGACAGCCAGTAAGAATATAGTTTTCCAGGTAAATAACTTCAAAGAACATGAAGCAGACGGTTCGAAGGGAGGTAGCATCAAGGATGCCAACATTAAGTTTAGATCCCATTGCGGAGGAGGATGCTTTATAGGCGGCTTTAGGAGAAAAACTCCTCTCAGAAAGGCTTTGCATAATCTATGAGACATAATGTTATTGTCATGCAAGCCAACATGATACTTAGAAATAGCAGCCAGTTGAACTTTAACTGTAGATGAAGAGGATCCTGAATGAAAAACCTCAGCCAGGAAATCTAAAACAGAATGTACAGGAGCAGTAAAGGGATCAATATTCCTGGAATTTGCCCAAATAGAAAAACGCCACTTGCTAGCATAAACAGTCCTAGTGGACGACTTTAAAGAAGACACTAAGATGTCTCTGACTGAGTCAGAGATCATCGGTAGCCTGGCTAGGGAAGGAAGTGGAGCAACCAAGCAGTGAGGTTGAGAGAATGAATGGCCCGGTGCTGCTGACCCGACTGGTGGATCAAGAGATCCGGAACTGGGTCCAGATGCCAGGGCTGCACCAGAAGGTGACGATGCAGAGACGGAAACCAAATTTGTCGAGGCCAATAAGGGGCAATGAGAATCAACTTGGCCCTCAAAACGGAGGCTTTCTGAATGACTTGTGGAATCAAGGGAAAAGGAGGAAAAGCATACAGAAGTCCCCGGGGCCAATCCTGGGTTAGAGAGTCTCTCAGGGGTTGGCCTGGAAGGGGAAAGAGGGTGAAAAAATCGGGGCACTTGTTGTTTTGAGGAGTAGCAAAAAGATCGCAACAAGGAGTGCCCCACTTCAGAAAAATCTGATCCACTACAGATTGATTGAGAGACCACTCGTGAGGCAAGAGAATGGATCTGCTCAGCCTGTCCGCCAAGAGGTTGGACCTGCCGGGGATGTGCGTTGCTATCAGAAACCGATGAGAGGAGATTGCCCATTGCCAAAGTCTGAGAGCTTCTCGACACAACGGATAGGACCTGGTCCCGCCCTGCTTGTTGATGTACCAGACCACGGACATGTTGTCCGTTTGTACTGCAATAGACCCCGTGGGAAGAAAGTCGTTGAGGGCCTGCAACGTTAAAAGCACCGCTCTCATCTCCAGGACATTTATGTGCAGATGGTATTCTATGGGTTGCCACGTCCCGTGGACCATCCTGCCCTGATAATGCCTCCCCCACCCGATCAGAGAGGCATCCGTAGTGACTGTGGCAACTGGAGGAGGGGGAATAAAGGGTCGGCCCTGATGAAGAAGAGGGAAGATATCCACCAATTCAGATGAGTTCTGCGACTGTGTGACTAAGATTTCGTGCCTCATCGGGGAGACTGACTGTGGTACGACCACTGTGTGAATAGCATCCACTGCAGAAGACGCATGTGGAAGCGAGCCAGTGGTAGAAGAACAATGGCCGCAGCCATAAGACCTAGAACCTTCAGTATAAATCTGGCTTTGACCTTGCTGCTCTGCAATAGAATCCGAACAATTTTGGATGTCCAGAATTCTTTGATCTGTTAGTCTGGCTAACATTTTGACGGTGTTTAATTCTGCCTATAAAGGTGATAGATTGGCAAGGCCGCAGAGAAGATTTTTCAAATTTACTGAAATTCCCAAACTCCTGCAAAGCTGCAGAGTGTAGTGTCTGGTCTGAAGAAGCTGACACCTGGTGGTGGCAGAGAGGAGCCAGTCGTCCAAATAAGGAAACACCTGGAATCCTTGACGTCTCAGATGAGCTGTGACCACTGCCATGCATTTGGTAAACACTCTGGGGGCTGAAGTGAGGCCAAAGGGCAGGGCTCTGAATTGGTAATGACTGGTCCCTAGCGAAGCGGAGAAACCTTCTGGCGCCTGTGAATCTTTATGTGATAGCACGTCCTGAAGGTCTATAGAGCACATCCAGTTGTCCTTGCCCAGAAAGGGCAGAATGGACTGAAGCGTGACCATCCGAATCTTGCCTTTTGACAAATCTGTTTAGACTGCTCAGGTCTAATATTGGTCTCAATCTCCGTCCTTTTGGGGACCAAAAGAATCTCGAGTAGGCGCGGATCCTACCTGGTCTGCGGCACAGTCTGGACGGCTCTTTTCCTAGGAGCTTTGAAACCTCCTGTTCTGCCAAATCCCTTTGACCGGGTGAGATGTCTGGAAGGGATTGTTGAGGTCTGGGATACCTTTGAAGGGATTTTGTAACCCTCGGATATGATCGACTGTACCCACATATCTTGTGAGAGGGAACGCCAGGCTACTGGGTACAGCGAAATCCTTCCCCCGACTGCCTCCAAGGGTGGACAGTCGGGCAACACCTCAGGGATGCTGAAAGGGCTTCTCAGGAAGAGACTCCCTGTTGCCCTGGTTCTGAGGACCCCCTGCCTCTAGGGCGTCTATTATTGTTACCCCCTCTACCTCTGGAGGTAAACTGACCACGTGTGTCCGGTGTAGCTCCTTGGGCTTTGTGGAACCACATCTTCCCTCCCTTCTGACCCTTGGGATATGGTCTAGAAGGGGTGGATAAATGGACTCCAATGGCAGAAAGAGTTTTATCGTCCTGCTCACACCTGGTCAAGGTATCCTTCACCTGAGGTCCGAACAAAGCCGAACCATCAAAGGGGGTATTAGTGAAGGATGCCTTAAAGGGGTCCGCAAAATTACAAAGCCGCATCCAGGCTTGGCGTCTAAGAGCAACTCCTGTGCCTGCGGCCCTACTCGCTCCATCGGCCGCATAGGATATGAGCCGCATGGAGGAGTTGGATAAGGAATTCAGGATTGCTAGCTGTGAGGCAATCTTTTCTTGAGCCCCAGCAGCAGAAGGATCCTGGACCACTTCACCCAGTTCCTTGAGAATATCTCTTTGAAGCCTGGTGAAGTGACAAAGGTAGTTCAGCGAACGCATAGCAAAGGTCGCTGAAGAAAACATCCGCTTTCCATACCTGTCCATGGTCCTAGAATCCTTGTTAGGAGGATGGACAGGTACTGAAGGATCCGCCAGTTCCTTCTTAGTGGCCGCCACCACCATAGCATCCACAGAGACGCCCTTGGAAAGAAACTGTTTGTCCGTAGGGGCGTAATAAACTTGGATGGTCTCCTGGGGACAGGTTCCACAGAATCTGGAGCCACGCCTTCGAGCCACTACTTGCATAAGTGGGTCGAAGGCGGAGAACCCAGGAGGTGGAGGGTCGGGATCCAAAAGCCTCCAGGTATACCGACTCATCCTCGGAGGGATCAATGGATGGCCAATTCCCCCTCTGTTTGAGGAGCTCAAGGATGTCTGAAAAGGAGACATCCTCAGAGGGGATCAGGAACCCTCCGACTCATCTAAGTCGGTATCAGATGTAGTAGACTCGGGGAGTCTGTGTGTTTCCTCTTACCGTCCTCTTCCGAGGGGTTCACCTGCGGATCAGGAGAAACTCGAAGAGGAGGAAATTCCCAATGAGGAAACCTGGGCGATGGATCCCTGGGCCTGAGAGCAAGAGGCTGGCAAGAGGTGTCTACAGGCACCAAGAGGGAGGAGCTAGAGGGATGGACCATTGACCTGGCTCAGTAGCCAGGACACTCATCACCTCAAAGGCTCCCCTCCCAGGAGACGGAATATCCCTGATCCGAGGATACAGGAATTCCCGGCTCCACTGAGAGGGAAGGCTCGAGGCCGATGTCGGTGCCGAGCTTACCAAAGCCCCGAGAGGGAGGCGGGGTCGGACAAGGGTCCGATGCCACTAGCCCCCCCTCGAGCCGACAAGGGAAACCCGGCGACGGATCCCTCCAAGGAAGGCCTCAAGGAGGAGATCGGGCCGAGGACGACGGAGCGAAGGATGTATCGGCTCGCGCAAACAGTCGCTGTCCTGAGAGCTCCGGCTCCGAACTCTGGTGTGGAGTCGGAGGAGGAAGTTCAAGGGGTGAAACAATAGCCGAAGTCTGCTGAGACGGGCTATGGAGCATTTGGGCCAGTGCCTGCGACTTTAACAGCCTGCTTACCACCCTCTCTAAATCGGGGTCAGCCAGCCTGGAAGATCTCAAGATCGGGCTCCGATGGCTCCTCCCGACAAAAGAGGAGACCCCGGAGCCGAGTGGATACTCTGCAGCAAGAGGGACCCGAGATCTCTTCCGAAGTCATCGGACGAAGTCCCCTGAATTCCAGATGGAGCCGAAGGTTTCTCGGCTCCGATGCTGGATAAGGTGTCGGCTCCAGCCAGAGCCGACAAGGCCACAGACCGGTGTCGGAACCAATCGGTGCCGAACTCACTACTTTCGAAGCAGATAGATCGGTTCCAGAGGAGGCTTGGATACTGTAGCCTGAACCTTCGGTGGCTTAGAAGGTTTACCAGACCCTGTTTTAGAGGGAGAACCTTCTGGCTTAAGTAAGCCACGGAGGATCAGCTTATTCCTCCGTTCCTGCAGGACTCTCTGGCTAAAAGAGTGACACAAAGCACAGGAGTCCTGCAGGTGCAAAGGCCAGGCAGTAACACAAGAAGTGTGACCGTCTGTCAGAGACATTTTCTGACAGCACGAGTCACACTTCTTGAAGCCTGAGACCTTGCCTTCCTTTGACATATTTCTAAGGAAGAAGTCACACACACACCCCAACAAACACACACAATTAATCCCCTAACACACAGACACACAGGTAGGGATTAACCAATGGGGTCTAGGCCTAACTAAACTTTTATACAATTACCAAGGGAAATTAAAAGTTTTGAACTGTAAGGGAATAGGGTGGGCTGTAAACAGACTACACACTATGAAAGTGGAAACAAAGGAAATAAATCCCTAACTAAGCTTTTTTTGACAAAAAATTACTTACCTCAGCTGGCAAAGAAGACCTCTTTCGCTAAGCGGCAAACGAGATCTGAGGTAGTTCCGCCTTGCATCATGGGATATAGGGTTGCCTCGAGCTGGTAAAAGGAGTTCTCAAGCTAAAGCAAGTGCCGAGTCGGAGCCGAGGATCGGCTCCGAACCCATCCAGCAAGAATGAAGGCGAGATTGACAACTTAACATTTAATATTGCCTATAACAAAATAGATATAAATCTGAAAGATATGTTATATGAAGGACTTATTGATCAAAAAACATACCTATTTTTGAAAGTGGAAAAACACAAAATTCCCTCAATATCTGGGATTCCAAAAGTTCACAAAAATGAGTTGGACCCTCCATTAAGACCAATTGTCTCGGCTGATGGATCCAAAACTCATCTATTAGCTAAATTTATAGATAATAAAATTAAGAACCTATGGTTGGACAAAGAACAAATATTAAAAGATTCCTGGGATTTATTAAAGGTCATTTCTAACATAAAAAATCTGGACAATATTTTATTTGTCACTATAGATGTGATTGACCTTTTTTCATCCATTCCATACAATGAGGGTACAAAAATGTTTGAGGAAATATTGTATGAGAGTAAAAATCTAACTAATAATGAAAAACAGGTAAATGTGTGGTTAATGGAAATAGTGTTAAACAATAATTTTTTATATTTCAATGGAGAATTTTTTAGGCAGAAAGAAGGAGTAGCCATGGGAGCTGCTTGTGCCCCAACGTACGCAAATTTAGTGCTGGCTAGATGGGAGGAGAAATTTGTCTTAAATTCTCAATTTAATTCCTATTGGGTGCTCTACCGTAGATTCCTGGATGACATAGTATTGTTTTGGACGGGGGGGGGGGTTGAGGAATTCATGATTTACCTCAACCAGACTACTGATTTCCTGAAGTTTACACATAAACTATCAAAAAATGTATTACAGTATTTGGACCTGGAAATTTATAAAAAAGAAAAAAGTTTGGAAACAAAAATATATAGAAAGCCTACATACTGTAATATGTTTTTACATTACAATAGTGCTCACCCCCTCCATTGCAAAAAGAACATCATAAAAGGACAATTTGTAAGGGGAAGTCGGATGACAAGTTGTCCAAATGATTTCATTAAAGAATGTGACTTATTAGAAAAAATGTTTAAGGATTGGGGATATCCACTAAAAATTGTAAAGGAAATAAGACAGGAAATAGAAAATGGTAGAGACTTGAGATACCCCCCCTATAGTGAAAATTACTGATTTAGAAAGGATGGAATCTAAAGACAAAAGAGTAAATCAAGAGAATTTCCAGCTAGCCCTAAGCTTAGAATATAATGCTATGAATAATAACATTAGAAGAATATTTTTTAAGGAATGGGGTAGATTTATTGATATAACTGATATAGATAAACTGGAAGGGATTTCGGCATAAACAGTGTACAAAAATGCCCAAAGTATTAGAAACATTTTAGAAAGCAAGAAAAATGGGGGCCCGCAAGGGGCAAGAAAGATGGGTACATATAAATGTGGTAGATGTGCCCAGTGTCCGTACATTTCTAACACCAACAGGTTACACATTACAAGTAGGAATAGAGTAATTACTAATAATAAAAATTTTTACAACTGTGAATCTATGGGGCTAGTTTATATGGCCACCTGTGAGATCTGTGATTCTTTCTATATAAGAAAAACAGAAAGAAAACTCAAAAGAAGAATTTATGAGCATCTTAATGATATTAAGAATTGTAAGGAAACTAATGCACTATTCAAACATAGTAAGGAATGCACAGGAGCCACATTTAAGTTTACTGTGTTAGAACATACCCAAAAAGACATAAGAGGGGGCCCTTGGGAGGAAAAAGTAGAATACAGGGAGCTCTGGTGGCAGATAACACTAGAGGCATACAACCAACCTTGGCTGAACGAATACACTAGTATATTGCCAGTCTTGAAATTAAGGGCAGCTAAATTATAATGAAATTATAATGATATTATTGTAAGAAAGTACATTAACTTGGTTTAGCAATATTTTTTGATAACATTATTAACATTCCATTGGATGTAAGGGTATTTTTTATAAATTATAAATTATTTTTACTAATAACAACAATATGAAATGTTATTAATTTTTTTTAACAAAGGAACCTTCCTATGATTTTTAATTTATGGTCCAGTATGTTACATACATATGAATTTCCACTAGATGGCAGCTGAACACCACAAAGTGAATTGTTTAGTATACATGTACATTTTGGTATTTAGTCCCTTAATCTATGAAAGAAATGAGTTTATATTAACTCTATGGAAGCTAACCTTACTTGTTTTAAACATGTTATAAAATGAAGAGTTTTTAAATGTTGTTTAAATGTTGTACAAATAGAAGTTATGTTCTTACCATAACGTTCCATGTTAGTTGTCTTCTTCCCGGCTTCTTTCTTGCTGGATGGGTTCGAGCCCACTGGCTCCCATTAGAGCACCCTAAAAGCTCTTCGTTGGTTCACCCGGCTCGAGGCTCCCCTTATATCCCACAATGCTAGGCGTGTATTACCTCAGATCTCGTTTGTAAGCTAGGCCCAGCTAATAATAAAACCAAAAAAAGGAAAGAAGAAGGTGACCTGAAGGCTGATCCAGGAATATATGCACAGCAGAGCATATACCTATAGCAATAGAGGTGGTAGAAAGAGAGGTCACAATCAAACTCCTCTAGGTCTGTCCAGGCCAGGGGGAAGGAGGGTGGGACGAAGAAAGAAGCAGAAGAAGACAACTAACATGGAATGTTATGGTAAGAACATAACTTCTATATGTTAAGTTGTCTATCTCGCCTTCATTCTTGCTGGATGGGACCGCGTCCCTAGCACCTTGTCCCGGTGGCCTATCGGAACAGACTCTTGAGAACAGTGGCACCAAAGTTAGTTCTATGTCTAGAAGCTAAATCCAACTTATAATGTGAAATGAAAGTGTGAGGAGTAGCCCAAGTAGCCGCACAAATGGTGTCAATAGGCAGCCTGTCTTGGAAGGCTATAGAAGTAGCCAAAGCTCTGGTGGAGTGGGCCTTAGGTTTGTTAGGCAGCTTTTGGTGTCTAATTTCATAAATAAGGGAAATCAGAGATGTTAGCCATCTGGATAGTGATACCTTTGAAACTGAAAGTCCCTTTCTGCCTTCTGCATAAGAGACAAACAACTGGTCAGTTTTTCTGAATTGTTTGGTCCTATCCAAATAGTACCTTAACTGACGATGAATATCTAGCCAATGCAATTTTGTTCAGACCTGTTAGAAAATTCTGGAAAAATACAGGGAGGCCAATGCTTTGATTTAGGTTAGACACAGAGGCTACTTTAGGTAAAAAGAGCCGGATTGGTTCGTAAGGATACCCTGTCTTTATGGAACAACAGATATGGTGGTCGACAGCTGAGTGCATGAAGTTCTGAGACCCTTCTAGCTGAAGTAATAGCTACCAGAAAGAGAGTCTTCCAGGATAGCAATTTCAATGAACAGGAAGCTGCAGGTTCGAAAGGGGGAAGAATCAAAGAAGTGAGAACTAAATTAAGGTCCCAAGAAGGAGGAGGATTTCTTATAGGAGGTCTGGGTAGAAAACTCCTTCAAAAAGTATTTGCAAAGCTTGTGAGACATGATGGCAGAATCTGAAATGCCCACATGAAAGTTAGATATAGCTGCCAATTGGACTTTAAGAGTAGAAGGAGATGAACCTGCATGAAAGAGTTCAGCTAGAAAATCAAGAACTATTTGGATGGGAGCAGTGAAAGGATCTAAGTCCCTTCCTTGAGCCCAATAGGCAAAACGTTTCCATTTACTAAGATAAATCTTTCGAGTAGAAGATTTATGGGAAGCTATTAAAATATCTCGAACAGTGTGAGATATTTGAGGAAGCCTGGCTAAGGTAGGAACTGGAGGAACCAAGCAGTGAGGTTCAAAGATGTTAGGGAGCGATGAAACTGACCCGACTGATGGATCAAAAGATCTGGAACTAGGTCCAGATGCCAGCGTTGCTCCAACAGAAATTCATGTAGAAAGGGGAACCAAACCTGTCGAGGCCAGTAAGGAGCAATGAGGATCAATGAGGCCTTCTGAGCGATAGCTTTCTGTATCACTTGAGAGATTAGTGGGAAAGGGGGGAATGCATACAGAAGTCCCGGGGCCAAACTTGGACTAGAGGCGTCTCTGGGCTGGCCTGGTAAGGGGAAGAGGGTGAAATAATCTTTGCACTTGCTGTTTTGGGAGTAGCAAAAGTCGCAGCAAGGCTGACCCCACTGAGAAAAACTTTCTCCAAGATAGAATCTTTCAGAGACCACTCGTGAGGCATGAGGATAGCTCTGCTCAACTTGTCATGATAAGATTGGACTTCCGGAATGTGCGTTGCTATCAAGCTACTGAAGAAGAAGAAGCCCATTGCCACAGTCTGAGTGCTTCTCGACATAGGGGGTAGGACCTGGTTCGCCTTGTTTGTTGATATACCACACTCCAGACATGTTGTCCGTCTGAATTGCTATCGTTCCCAAGGAAGAGAGAGTCTTGAAGGGCTTAGGCTTGCAACGCTAAAAGCACTGCTCTCATCTCTAGAACATTTATATGCAAGTGGCGTTCGTTTGGTTGCCAAATGCCCTGGACTGTTCTGCCCTGATAATCCCCCCCCCACCCGATCAGGGAGGCATCCGTTGTCAGAGTAGCAACCGGAGGAGGAAGAACAAAGGGTCTTCCTTGGAAGAGCTGGGGGGAAGAAATCCACCAAAGAAGATGATTCCTGCATGTTTGCGTAATCACAATGGTGTGAGACATCGGAAGTTGCTGGTATGACCACTGTGTGAAGAGCATCCATTGAAGGATTCTCATGTGAAATCTGGCTAACAGAAGTAGAGGGATAGCAGCCGCCATGATCCCCAGTACTTTTAGAACCAATCTGACTTTGACTCTGTTGCTGTGGAATAGGAGAGACCAGTTTGTGTATGTCCGCTATTCTTTGGTCTGTAAGTCTTGCAGACATGTTGATTGTATCTAGATTTGCGCCTATGAAGGTAATAACACGACAAGGCGACAAAACAGACTTTTCGCAATTTATTGAGATACCTAACTCTTTTGAAAAATGCTAAAGGTGTAGTCTCTGGCAATCAGAAGATGATGCTTGGTAGGAGCTGTGAGGAGCCAGTCGCCTAAGTATGGAAAACAGGTAAATGTGTGGTTAATGGAAATAGTGTTAAACAATAATTTTTATATTTCAATGGAGAATTTTTTTAGGCAGAAACAAGGAGTAGCCATGGGAGCTGCTTGTGTGCCCAACGTCACATAAATTTAGTGCTGGCTAGATGGGAGGAGAAATTTGTCTTAAATTCCCAATTTAATTCCTATTGGGTGCTCTACCGTAGATTCCTGGATGACATAGTATTGTTTTGGACGGGGGGGGGGGGGGGTTGAGGAATTCATGATTTACCTCAACCAGACTACTGATTTCCTGAAGTTTACACATAAACTATCAAAAAATGTATTACAGTATTTGGACCTGGAAATTTATAAAAAAGAAGAAAGTTTGGAAACAAAAATATATAGAAAGCCTACATACTGTAATATGTTTTTACATTACAATAGTGCTCACCCCCTCCATTGCAAAAAGAACATCATAAAAGGACAATTTGTAAGGGGAAGTCGGATGACAAGTTGTCCAAATGATTTCATTAAAGAATGTGACTTATTAGAAAAAATGTTTAAGGATCGGGGATATCCACTAAAAATTGTAAAGGAAATAAGACAGGAAATAGAAAATGGTAGAGACTTGAGATACCTCCCCATAGTGAAAATTACTGATTTAGAAAGGATGGAATCTAAAGACAAAAGAGTAAATCAAGAGAATTTCCAGCTAGCCCTAAGCTTAGAATATAATGCTATGAATAATAACATTAGAAGAATATTTTTTAAGGAATGGGGTAGATTTATTGATATAACTGATATAGATAAACTGGAAGGGATTTCGGCATAAATAGTGTACAAAAATGCCCAAAGTATTAAAAACATTTTAGAAAGCAAGAAAAATGGGGGCCCGCAAGGAGCAAGAAAGATGGGTACATATAAATGTGGTAGATGTGCCCAGTGTCCGTACAGTTCTAACACCAACAGGTTACACATTACAAGTAGGAATAGAGTAATTACTAATAATAAGAATTTTTACAACTGTGAATCTATGGGGCTAGTTTATATGGCCACCTGTGAGATCTGTGATTCTTTCTATATAGGAAAAACAGAAAGAAAACTCAAAAGAAGAATTTATGAGCATCTTAATGATATTAAGAATTGTAAGGAAACTAATGCACTATTCAAACATAGTAAGGAATGCACAGGAGCCACATTTAAGTTTACTGTGTTAGAACATACCCAAAAAGACATAAGAGGGGGCCCTTGGGAGGAAAAAGTAGAATACAGGGAGCTTTGGTGGCAGATAACACTAGAGGCATACAACCCACCTTGGCTGAACGAATACACTAGTATATTGCCAGTCTTGAAATTAAGGGCAGCTAAATTATAATGAAATTATAATGATATTATTGTAAGAAAGTACATTAACTTGGTTTAGCAATATTTTTTGATAACATTATTAACATTCCATTGGATGTAAGGGTATTTTTATAAATTATTTTTACTAATAACAACAATATGAAATGTTATTAATTTTTTTTAACAAAGGAACCTTCCTATGATTTTTAATTTATGGTCCAGTATGTTACATACATATGAATTTCCACTAGATGGCAGCTGAACACCACAAAGTGAATTGTTTAGTATACATGTACATTTTGGTATTTAGTCCCTTAATCTATGAAAGAAATGAGTTTATATTAACTCTATGGAAGCTAACCTTACTTGTTTTAAACATGTTATAAAATGAAGAGTTTTTAAATGTTGTTTAAATGTTGTACAAATAGAAGTTATGTTCTTACCATAACGTTCCATGTTAGTTGTCTTCTTCTCGCCTTCTTTCTTGCTGGATGGGTTCGGAGCCGACCTCGGCTCCGACTAGGCCACTCTAAAAGCTCGAGAGTTGGTTCCACCGGCTCGAGGCTCCCCTTATATCCCACAATGCTAGGCGTGTATTACCTCAGATCTCGTTTGTAAGCTAGGCCCAGCTAATAATAAAACCAGAACTACTGGAAAGGGAGAATCCACCTCTATAAAAAGGAAAGAAGAAGGTGACCTGAAGGCTGATCCAGGAATATATGCACAGCAGAGCATATACCTATAGCAATAGAGGTGGTAGAAAGAGGTCACAATCAAACTCCTCTAGGTCTGTCCAGGCCAGGGGGAAGGAGGGTGGGACGCAAGAAAGAAGGTGAGAAGAAGACAACTAACATGGAACGTTATGGTAAGAACATAACTTCTATATGTTAAGTTGTCTATCTCGCCTTCATTCTTGCTGGATGGGACCGCGTCCCTAGCACCTTGTCCCGGGTGGCCTATCGGAACAGACTCTTGAGAACAGTGGCACCAAAGTTAGCTCTATGTCTAGAAGCTAAATCCAACTTATAATGTGAAATGAAAGTGTGAGGAGTAGCCCAAGTAGCCGCTGCACAAATGGTGTCAATAGGCAGCCTGTCTTGGAAGGCTATAGAAGTAGCCAAAGCTCTGGTGGAGTGGGCCTTAGGTTTGTTAGGCAGCTTTTGGTGTCTAATTTCATAAATAAGGGAAATCAGAGATGTTAGCCATCTGGATAGTGATACCTTTGAAACTGAAAGTCCCTTTCTGCCTTCTGCATAAGAGACAAACAACTGGTCAGTTTTTCTGAATTGTTTGGTCCTATCCAAATAGTACCTTAACTGACGATGAATATCTAGCCAATGCAATTTTTGTTCAGACCTGTTAGAAAATTCTGGAAAAAATACAGGGAGGTCAATGCTTTGATTTAGGTTAGACGCAGAGGCTACTTTAGGTAAAAAAGACGGATTGGTTCGTAAGGATACCCTGTCTTTATGGAACAACAGATATGGTGGTCGACAGCTGAGTGCATGAAGTTCTGAGACCCTTCTAGCTGAAGTAATAGCTACCAGAAAGAGAGTCTTCCAGGATAGCAATTTCAATGAACAGGAAGCTGCAGGTTCGAAAGGGGGAAGAATCAAAGAAGTGAGAACTAAATTAAGGTCCCAAGAAGGAGGAGGATTTCTTATAGGAGGTCTGAGTAGAAAAACTCCTTCAAAAGGCTTTGCAAAGCTTGTGAGACATGATGGCAGAATCTGAAATGCCCACATGAAAGTTAGATATAGCTGCCAATTGGACTTTGAGAGTAGAAGGAGATGAACCTGCGTGAAAGAGTTCAGCTAGAAAATCAAGAACTATTTGGATGGGAGCAGTGAAAGGATCTAAGTCCCTTCCTTGAGCCCAATAGGCAAAACGTTTCCATTTACTAAGATAAATCTTTCGAGTGGAAGATTTATGGGAAGCTATTAAAATATCTCGAACAGTGTGAGATATTTGAGGAAGCCTGGCTAAGGTAGGAACTGGAGAAACCAAGCAGTGAGGTTCAAAGATGTTAGGGAGCGATGAAACTGACCCGACTGATGGATCAAAAGATCTGGAACTAGGTCCAGATGCCAGGGTTGCTCCAACAGAAATTCATGTAGAAAGGGGAACCAAACCTGTCGAGGCCAGTAAGGAGCAATGAGGATCAATGAGGCCTTCTGAGCGATAGCTTTCTGTATCACTTGAGAGATTAGTGGGAAAGGGGGGAATGCATACAGAAGTCCCCGGGGCCAAACTTGGACTAGAGCGTCTCTGCTGGGCTGGCCTGGTAAGGGGAAGAGGGTGAAATAATCTTTGCACTTGCTGTTTTGGGGAGTAGCAAAAAGGTCGCAGCAAGGCTGACCCCACTTGAGAAAAACTTTCTCCAAGATAGAATCTTTCAGAGACCACTCGTGAGGCATGAGGATAGCTCTGCTCAACTTGTCCGATAAGATTGGACTTCCGGGAATGTCGTTGCTATCAGAAAACGCTGAGAAGAAATGCCCATTGCCACAGTCTGAGTGCTTCTCGACATAGGGGTAGGACCTGGTTCCGCCTTGTTTGTTGATATACCACACTACAGACATGTTGTCCGTCTGAACTGCTATCGTTCCCAAGGGAAGAGAGTCTTGAAGGGCTTGCAACACTAAAAGCACTGCTCTCATCTCTAGAACATTTATATGCAAGTGGCGTTCGTTTGGTTGCCAAATGCCCTGGACTGTTCTGCCCTGATAATGCCCCCCCACCTGATCAGGGAGGCGTCCGTTGTCAGAGTAGCAACCGGAGGAGGAAGAACAAAGGGTCTTCCTTGGAAGAGCTGGGGGGAAGAAATCCACCAAAGAAGATGATTCCTGCATGTTTGCGTAATCACAATGGTGTGAGACATCGGAAGTTGCTGGTATGACCACTGTGTGAAGAGCATCCATTGAAGGATTCTCATGTGAAATCTGGCTAACAGAAGTAGAGGGATAGCAGCCGCCATGATCCCCAGTACTTTTAGAACCAATCTGACTTTGACTCTGTTGCTGTGGAATAGAAGAGAGACCAGTTTGTGTATGTCCGCTATTCTTTGGTCTGTAAGTCTTGCAGACATGTTGATTGTATCTAGATTTAGCCTATGAAGGTAATAACACGACAAGGCGACAAAACAGACTTTTCGCAATTTATTGAGATACCTAACTTTTGAAAAATGCGAAAGGCGTAGTCTCTGGCAATCAGAAGATGATGCTTGGTAGGAGCTGTGAGGAGCCAGTCGTCTAAGTATGGAAACACTTGGAATCCTTGACGTCTCAGATGAGAAGCTACCACTGCCATGCATTTGGTAAACACCCGGGGGGCAGTGGTGAGTCCAAAGGGCAGGGCTCTGAATTGAAAGTGACTGGTTCCCAGCCTGAAGCGGAGGAATCTTCTGGAGCGTCTGTTCATTTTTATATGATAGTATGCATCCTGAAGGTCTATAGAGCACATCCAGTTCTCCTTTCCCAATAGGGGAAGGATGGATTGTAGCGTGACCATCCGAAATCTTGTTTTCTTGACAGACTTGTTCAAGATACTGAGATCCAAAATTGGTCTCCAGTCCCCTGTTTTCTTTGGAACTAAAAAGAACCTGGAGTAGATTCCGGATCCTTGCTGGTCTGCTGGAACTGGCTGAATGGCTCTTTTTACAAGCAGCTTTGAAATTTCCAATGCTGCAAGATCCCTTTGAGCGGGTGGAACATCTGGAAGGGATTTTTTGGATTGGTTTGGAATGCGAACGAACGGAATGGAATAGCCTTCGGAAATGATGGACTGTACCCACTTGTCTTGAGTTAGGGATCGCCAGGCTTCTGGGTACAGTGATAATCTTCCCCCGACTGCCTCCGAAGGTGGACAGTCGGGCAACACCTCAGGGATGCTGGAAGGGCTTATCGGAAAAGGTTTCTCGATTGCCCTGGTTCTGCGGACCCCCCCCTGCCCCTAGGGCGACGTCTACCATTGTTGTTCCCTCCTCTGCCTCTGGAGGGGAACCGACTCTGTGCGTCAGGCAAAGTCCCTTGAGATTGTTTGTGAAACCACATTTTTCCACTTTTCTGGCCTTTGGGGTAAGGTCTAGAAGGAGTAGAAAAACGGACTCCGATGGCAGAAAGAGTTTTGCCATCCGTCTCGCACCTCGTCAAGGTCTCTTTCACTTGAGGACCAAAGAGGGATGATCCATCAAACGGGGAATTAGTGAAAGACGTTTTAAAGGGGTCCGCAAAATTGCATAACCGCATCCAGGCATGTCTGCGTAAGGCCACACCTGTCCCTGCGGCTCTGCTCGCTCCATCAGCCGCATATGAGAGGAGGCGCATGGAGGAGTTAGCTATAGAATTTAGGGTAGCCAGCTGAGTGTTCATCTTATCCTGAAAACCCACAGCTGTAGGATCCTTTAACATCTCACTCGCTTCCTTGATCAAGTCTCTTTGAAGACGAGTAAAATGACAGAGGTAGTTCAGCGAACGCATAGCAAAGGTCGCTGATGAAAACATCCGCTTCCCGTACCTGTCCATCGACCTAGATTCCTTGTTAGGAGGATGGATAGGCACTGAAGGATCAGCTAGCTCCTTCTTAGTGGCGGCAGCTACCACCATAGCATCCACAGAAACTCCCTTAGTCAGAAACTGCTTATCTGCTGGTGCTGTGATAAACTTTGAAGGTCTCCTGGGGGTGGGGTCCACAGAGTCAGGAGCCGTCCAAGCCTTTTTAGCTACCACCTGCATGGGGGTCAAAGGGGGACACCCAGGAGGTGGAAGGGCGAGAGCCAAACGCCTCAAGATACACAGATTCATCCTCCGAAGGGTTAAGGGCTGGCCAATTTCCCCTCTGTTTCAGGATCTCTAGAATGTCTGCAAAGGAGACATCTTCAGAAGGGGAACGGGGGGAACCCTCGGAATCCTCTAAATCTGTGTCAGAGGTGACAGACTCAGGTGAGTCTATGTGCTTCCTCTTACACTTTCTCTTCCTAGGGGGCTCCCCTGCCAACTCAGGAGAGGCCTCGGAAGAGGATGAGATCCCCACAGGGGATTCTTGAGGAGCTGGCTCTCTGCGGTCCGGGATGAGGGAGTGAGTAGACATAACCTGAGGCACCGAAGAGGGAGGGATGGACGGAGCCGACTGTGGAGTTGAACCAGGTTCCAACACACTCCGCATGACCTCGAACGCACCTCTGTCAGGCAGAGCCAGAGGTCCCCGCTCCAAAAAGCTGAAGACCTCCCTCGGCACCGACAGCGATGGCTCCGAGGCCGATGTCGGAGCCGAACTCACCAGCGCCGAAGCACCGAGAGGGAGGCAGGGTGGGACAAGGGTCCGATGCCACTCACCCCCTCGGAGCCGACGAGGGAAGTCCGGCGCCGAGATTCTTCCAAGGAAGAAATCGGAGCCGACGACGGAGCCGAAGACAATTGTATCGGCTCCGATGCTATCACAGTCTCGGGTCCGAAACGCCCCGGCTCCGAGCTCAAGGGAGTCGGAGGAGGAATATTTTGAGGAATAGGGTCAAGCTTTGACTGATGAGTCGGGCTCTGAAGCATTTGGGCCAGTGCCTCGGACTTAAGAAGTCGACTCACCACCCTCTGAAGATCATGATCCGAAAGCCTCGATGATCTAGAGGAGTGAGATCTATGGCTCCGTTCAGACAGCAAGGGAGATGCTGGAGCCGAATGAACGGAGCCAAGGGACGGTGACCTGGACCTCTTTCTAGATGTCAGCTCCGATGGTCTGATCGGAGCCGACTCAGAAATTTCTAAAGCCTCGGCTCCGGCCGGAGCCGAGGGAACCACAGAAGTAGCAGTTCGAGTCTCATCGGCTCCAGCCGGAGCCGATGTCGTAGTAGGTTTCGAAGCCTTAGGCGTCGACTCAGTGGCTGGAGTCGAGGACCTATGAGCCTTAGAGGGTTTACCCGAAGTAGCAGTAGGGGGACCCTCAGGCTTAAGCAAGCCCCTTAAGATGAGCTTGTTTTTTCTTTCCTGCAGGACTCTAGGGCTGAAGCCATGGCATACAGCACAAGAGTCCTGCAGGTGCAAAGGTCCCAGGCAGTACACACAAGAAGTGTGACCGTCTGTCAGAGACATTTTCTGACAGCACGAGTCACACTTCTTGAAGCCTGAGACCTTCGAATCCTTGGACATAACAAGGAACAAGTGTAACCACACACAAACACAAGCACACCGATTACACTTATAAAACTAAAAACAGAAATTTTAAACTAAGAAAATAGTTATTTACTGTATAAAAATCCCTACAGAAAACACACACACTCCAAGGGAATGGGAGGGCCCGAAGGCCTAAGGGAAGAACTATAAGTTCTTAAGGTAAAAATTAAGGAAAAACTAGATTAAAGGGATAAAGGACCTTTAAGTTAAGGGGAAACTGAATGGAAACTAAATTAAAGGGTTTTAATTCAACTTTTTAAAACTAGTTCCTACACTAACCTGAAGCCGGTGAAGCAACACGTCTCGATAGCTGTAGCGGCAAACGAGATCTGAGGTAATACACGCCTAGCATTGTGGGATATAAGGGGAGCCTCGAGCCGGTGGAACCAACTCTCGAGCTTTTAGAGTGGCCGAGTCGGAGCCGAGGTCGGCTCCGAACCCATCCAGCAAGAATGAAGGCGAGATAGACAACTTAACATCTGTTTTTAAGTGAATAGTGAAATACACTTCTATAAAGAAAATATGCAATAGGATTTTAATTAAGTTAATTTAATTAAGGTGTGTTCATTAATTAAATGATTAAGTTGACTATATAAAGGGAATGTAAATGGTAATAATGTATTCATCTGATGAAGTCTCAACGCAGCAGACGAAAACGCAAGGGCTCAATAGCGTTTCTGTTTTATGATTGACTGTGCTTACTTATCCAATTTGCTGAGTGGACCGTGGTTTGGTGAATAAACATTTTTTGGAAAGAAAAAAACCTAATTGCCGTTCTTCTCCGTTTCTACACTTGTTTGTTTTTGGAGTCTTGGTTTGCTCACCGTGATAAACTTTTTTATAGTGGTATAAATACCACCTTCAGTCTCTCCTGCCAAGAGCAGGTCACATGGTGATGGCCTTTGTTAACCTATGTGACCATGAGTATGCAAAACATTATCTTTAATAGTGTAATTTTTAAGAAAGGAGGTTTGCTAGAAAGGTATGCAGCGATATTCTGTTGTGTGAATTTTTCTTTTGAAGTGCTGGGGAAAGTGTACATCTTGGTGGATAATATGAAAATCTGCAACATAACTGATGAGCAGTATGAAGTGGTACGAATAAGGAGATTTGCAAAGTCTGAAGAATGGCCAGAATACAGAGAAATGTGGAATAATATATGTTTGTGAACAAAACCCAGGAAAAGGTACTAAAATAGTAATATCAGATATTTAAGCAAACACCCATGATTGGGTGTGGGTATCACAGGATTAACCCACAGATGGCATTATTTCAGAAAGAAATTGTTTACCTTTCTTAAATAATGTCTTTGTATAATGGCGGTGTAGTGTTCCTTTGCATTCTTCAATGCTTGCTGATGTACTGTGGATGCATATGGAACTTACATTCCACACATGCATAGTACAATTATTTATTTATTTTTATTTATTTATTTTACATTTGTTAACCAGGTTAGTCTGGCTGAGCTTTTGACTCATTTTCAGCAGAGACACGGGGAGAAAAGCTCCTCAGGACTAGAAAACAATTTATTACATTTTAGTAACATAGTAGTAACAATCACTTATAGAATCTTCCAAGCAGAGATCTGGAGAGAAAAAAAGCTCCTCAGGCAATTAAATTATACAGAGTAGTAAAATTGGCAGACAAGTATGTGAGTTGTTACAAACAAGGTTTTAAACAATTAGCAGAAGAAAATGTGACTAGTTACAATATTATTTAAGCTGCTTAGAGCAAAATGAGTTAATAAGCTGCTTAGAGCAAAATGAGTTAATAGGCAGATGCTTATTTAAAGTAGGTATGATCTAGCTGTATAGGAGTTTGAAAACAAGAAAGAAAGTAAGAATGGCTATTAAGAGATGTAGGGGAGGTAGAGTATAGGAGACACTAGACAGGTAGGTTGTTTTGAGACTGTAAGAATTAAGAGTGGTTGGAGATAGAGGAAGGGAAGAGGTAGAAGAGGCAGGGGAATAGTGGTAGAGATACATTAAGAGTGAGGTGGTGAAATAGGAGAAAGGATGGTGGCTTCAGGGTGGTTGGCTACAGTGGCAAGACCACTTTGTTTGTAGGTATTTTCTTGTGGCTAATTTGAAACATTTGCTATGCTGGAGTGATTTTATTTCCAAGGGGAGTTGGTTGCAGGATGTAGCTAGATTATAGTTATAGAGAAGGCAGTCTATTTTGGTTTTGGGTTTGGTCTTTAAGCCCTAACCTTGGTAAGGTCTCTGTCTTTGCACACAGTACAGGCTGGAGAAGTTGTTTGACCGCAACTGTGCTACAAAATATAAGTATCTTTTGATTATTTTTACAGATACTGTTTTTATAATTTATATATATAAATCACTTTGTCTATTCAGAATCTTCACAAATCCTTATCTGTTTAAAAACTTTCATTTGACTCTGTAGTGCTTGCTGTCTTAGACTATTACACACCTCCCAGTGTAGTGTCATTAGCTTTGCAGTTGCCACGCCCCAAGACACACCTCAGTGTAGTGTCATTAGCTCATTCTTCTTAATACAGAGAACATTTGATAAGGCCTTCTGTTCCTCCCTTTCCCTTTTCAAAAAGTAAAACAAAACTTTTTTTTACGCCTGAACCTTCTTGTGTTCTGACTGTCCTTCTCAAACATATTGGAAATATACAGTATATTTCAGAGCATTTGTTATAACTGCATTTGCTATAACTGATTTAAGTATTTTTTCTGGCTTTTTGAATATTTACTGCTTAGCGACTGCATCTTAGCCTGTTTATACAGCTCTGCATTCTATTTAAACTGTTTTGTGTTGATTAACTGTTTTGCACTCTTAAAAGTTATTTGTTGCTTAATTTACCAGTAGGCTAACACACTCAAGTGTGCTAGCCGCTTAAAAGCATGTATAGCATTTGTCTGTTTTTTTTCCTTGTCTCTGTAAAAAAAAAAATCTCTTGTTTTCCCACCTTACTGAACTAGAGTAGTCCAGTTTCAGAGTTGCTGATCCCTGGGCTTTGTTTTTAGTTCCTGTTACTGATCCATTGCCTTATTAGGAAGGAGGGAAGTTTCTTGCTTACCAGTGGGAGTGGGAAGCACTGAGCAGCCTTTTTGTCCGAATTGGTGAAGTTTCAGCCAGAAACTAGTAGTCCATTGGTGCGTTTGGGCCAATTCCTAGCTCCTTTCAGCCCCCTGCTAAAACCACGCTAAACACTGTTTTCCAGCTTGTACCAACTCAGCACAGATCCTCGTGGTGGCCTGCAGAGTGATCCAAGCAGCAGAGAGCTAAAGAGTGACTTTCTACCAGATATAAGTATTTTTGTGGCTTTCCCACTGTTATTAAGCTAGCGACTGCATTTACCTCCTGTTTACTGCTACTTTAAGTGATTTCTGCATTTACACTGTTTATTGCACTTTAAGTTACTAATTGTTGCAAATTGTTTCTGTAGGCTACACACTAAAGTCGCTAGCCGATTTACAGCATTTATAGCATTTACTGTCTGTTTTTTCCTTATCTCTGTAATAAAACAAAAAATCTCTTGTTTTCCACGTACTGAACTAGAGTAGTCCAGTTTCAGATTTGCTGATCCCTGGGCTTTGTTTTTAGTTCCTGTTACTGATCCATTGCCTTATTAGGAAGGAGGGAAGTTTCTTTGCTTACCAGTGGGAGTGGGAAGCACTGGGCTGCCTTTTGTCCGATTTGGTGAAGTTTCAGCCAGAAACTAGTAGTCCATTGGTCGTTTTGGGCCAATTCCTAGCTCCCTTCAGCCCCTGCTATAAAACCGCTAAAGCGTTGGCCCCTTGATTTAGTCTTGAGTTACCACTGTTGCACACAAGAGCAGCGGTTAAACAAGGTTAAACTATTCGCCATCTAAATTCCACTCTTCAAATTTTCCCTTAGAACTACCTTCCTCGAGCTGTACTGCTGATCTAACCAGCATATCCTATAACTGAAAGTTCATCTCTACTTGATTCCCAAGTAGACTATTCTCTATCTGTAAAGCCTAGCACTTACTCCTACAGTACTTGCACCTTGATAAAGCACTCTATAGATAGTACCCACCAGCCTAAAACCCACTTCCAAAAAAGTTTTTCCCCCTTTTCCTCTGATACTCTCTCAATGTACTCATTGGCTCATGCTTTGAGATCTCTCCCTCACAGACAATACTCAAATTGCTTCATACAACATAACAATAACTTCATGTGACACAATGTCTCTCTCAATCTCACAATGGCACCACAAATCAGGAGGAGGCAACAACGGCACAACATAATACTGATACATCTCAACATGAGGCTCACACAACCAGACATCACACCACCAAAACCACACAGGACACACACAACACCACACAAAACACACCAACACACACACAAATACCACAACACATAACACAACAACACCACAACAAAAACTCAACACAAACAAAACAAAAGACACAACCACAGAGTCAGACCCAGCAACAGCCACACCACGACCACACAGACAGAGACACACACAGTACACACATGAGTGATCAAACAGTCACGCACTTAAGCAGACCAGTAAAGCCATCAGGCACAGTCAGCCAACTTTCCATGCCAGAGACCCACACATAACGCAAGTCACCAGGTCTCTCAAGAGTCCTGGACTAACAGGCCCTGGACACGACGCTGTCATTGTCCACCAAGAGAGCACTCTTGGACTACATGAAAAGGACCAGTTCAACGAAGTCAGACGGAGTCGCCTCAGCAGGTAGACCTAACGGCTTGAGCGACCCCCTTGAAAACCTACAAACCTGAGATATTGGCAATGATAAGGTATGTAGCTTTATAGGGAAGGTTAAATACCTTCAGACCTAAAAGGGGAACAACACCCTGATGCCTGGGATTCTGTGCTAGCTCAATAAGCTGAGCTAATTTCTTTCAAGGCTCAAATTCTTCTGTCACCCAAAGGCCCTGGGCTGGAGATATTGGCAAAGGCTCTTGCTGGACCATAGTGCCTTTTTAGGCTAACACCAAAGACCAAAAACTAGGGGGCTGAACTCAAAATGGAATGCATAAACAGAACAATCTGCAAAGGAAAGCACACCTCAATAACCTACCAAAGCCAGAAGTCTCAAAGAAAAGCTGCATTCTGCAAGAAGTCTGTGCCAGAAGAAAGCACCTCAATTTCACCTCATATCACACCCCAGCATGGCTGTGACACACACCATAGCATGCTGAAGCAAGGAGAGAGCACCACATCACTAAAAGGTTGGTGGCACCCAATAAAGGAGCCCCAACCTCCCAGGACTGTAACCACCAAGGCTCTCCGGCCATCCAAAAGGAAACCCACATATCACCAAAGGGTGCAACGCAATCACATTCATGCAGGACCGGCTGCAATCAACAGGATAAACCACTGCAATTAACCAGAGGATTGGTTACACTGTTATTTCTCAAATTCACACTGGGAACCAGGCTCACTGGAAAACCTCACAAACCAAAGTGATCCTTCCTAAACCATCATGGGAACAACAAAACGACTATCACTAGGAAACACAAGAGACTTATGGACACTCTACACTCACAGCCCGAACATCTCATCACTCATAAACTCAAAGCAAATGGAACAACACTTCATAAAATCCACACCTCGAGATCAAACATGGAGGTCCTCATCAGGAACCCAACACATCTTAGTCAGACAATCAAAACATCCCTCACCGAAAAGACATCTAATAAAATTATATCACAAAAGAAGGAGGTGATCATAAAGGAAACATTCTGACCCAGTTGAAAAACTTGCCAAAAAAAAATTTCCACAAAAAAAAACTAGTCAAACTAAACTCAAGGCCCCTGAGCCAGTGGTAAACATTACTCAAACCGCTGAATCACTTACAAATGCCTTCTACCAGCACCTACAGGACTGCATGGATCAGGCAATCCCAAACAAAACTAAGACTCTCTGTACCAAAGGCAAGCGTCCAGTCTGGTGGACCCCAGCCATAAACAAGCTCTACAACAAAAGGAGGAAGCTACTACAAGATAGAGCAAAATCCTTGAAAGGTAAGACACTTTGATCATTATAAGTAAAAACTAAGAGCTCTCATAAAATCATCCAAGGCAAACTTTGAGAAAAATCGCCAAGGACTCTAAAGACAATCATAAGGCCTTCTTTAGCTATGTTAGAAACCTAGGAGGAAACGCCCAGATATGCTCAGAATTAGTTCAAAATGATGTGAAAATTACTGAACCTACACACATTGCCAACATACTGGCTGACAGGTTCAGTGCAAACTTCTCCCCTCCCCAAAGGAGAGATATCTATTCCAGAGGATTGTAGCCCCCAAACATCTCCAACGCCCAGGTGAGAACTGCCTCACTAAGGCAAAAACACAGCATCCATGGGACCGGATGGTGTCCCCGGCTGTGCTTCATGAACTCAACGAGGAATTAAACCCACAGTTAGGACAGCTGTTTAATCTTAGCCTCACCTCAGGATACGCACTCAAGGAGTGGTGGCGCACGACTGTGGTCCCACTTCATAAGTGCGGTGCCTCCACAGACCCTGGAAATTACCGCTCCATTAGCTTGACAAGCCTTATCTGCAAAGCCATGGAGAGGATCATAATGGAACTCATAAATAAAGACATAGGAACTCGCAGACTTTGGATCCAACCCAGTTTGGCTTTGTCAAAGGCAGATCCTGCCTCTTAAACTTGGTTGACTTTTTTCAGACAGTCACCAAGGCCATTGATGAGGGAAAGGCAGTCCATACAGCGTACCTCGACCTGGCAAAGGCCTTCACACAATACCCCACTCAGGTATCATCGAAAAACTCATCAGCTTGAATGTAAACCCATACATCACAAGATGGGTTGCAAACTGGCTAAGTGACAGAACCCACAGGGTCAGAGTTGCTGGAGCCATGTCAAACTCAAAGCCTGTCACAAGTGGTGTCCCACAGGGCTCAGTCCTGGGTCCACTCTTGTTCGGCATCTACTTTTCTGAAGTACAAGCAAACACAGGAGGGTTATGGCTGACAAAGTTTGCAGATGACTGCAAACTGGGCCATAGTCGAAAACACATCTGACACAGATATCCTCCAGAAGGGCCTCACAGAAACGGATAACTGGTGCCAGAGCCATGGCCTGAAGTTAAACGCCAAAAATGCATAGTCATACCCTTCAGGAAAAACAAGGTTACCCCTAGCTACCATATAGGTGGCAATCCACTGAGCACAGAAAAAGTCATCAGGGATCTGGGGACCCAAGTTGACAGTAGCCTTCGCTTGACACTCATGTTGCTAAAGTAGTTAGGAAAACCTTCTATATCGCCCACCTGATCATGAAGGGATTCACATCTAGATCAAGGGAGGTCATCGTCTCCCTGTACTCATCACTCATTAGACCTATGATTGAGTACAATGCCCCGTTCGGAATGTATCTGACCAGACACCTGCTGCAGCTTGAAAGGCCCCAAAAGTTCCTCACCAAAAGGATAAAGGGTCTAAAAATATGTCTTATGCTGCCCGACTGAAAGAACTCCAGCTCTATTCAGTCTCATACCGCTTGCTCAGAGGTGACCTGTGCCTGACATATAAGGCCATGTCAAACCCAGATTTGATGAATATGCTTCACCTCAAATAATCTAGATCCCTCAGAACCACAAGGGCGGGAGACTTAAACCTTGACACGGTTATAAATAGAACATGCTGGAGGGACAGATTCATCACCCAGAGACTCCCTATGCTGTGGAACAAAATCCCGGTACATGTGAGGCAGAGCACCTCGCTGGCCTTGTTCAAGAGGAATCTTGACCAATGGATGGGAGATCGCAGATATACCCCAGGGATTACTTCAGTGTCACTGCTTGACAGAGGCACAGAAAAATGATAGGCATAGTTTTTATTCAAACTAAAGGGGTGGCGAAAGCCACATAACTATGGGCTAGGCTTATAAATGCCCTTGGGCAGATAGCCTAGTATGAACCTATGAACCTATAAGATGAACTACATTACAAGGTATCTTTTTTTCCCTATGCATTTAAATAATGTAAAGAAATGACTGGAGTGGCTTTCTTGGGGAATGTGGGTGTGGCTCAAATAGGGGTGTTTCATGGGTGTGGGTGGGGCTTAAGGAGCGCCGGAGCACTACTTTGCCTAGGGCGCCATTTCAGCTAAGGCCAGCCCTGAGTAATCCATCCTCTTCCTGAGATAATAGGACGCATCAGTAGATCATCTTTATATTTGTTGATTTTGATTAGGCCACTGATGGATGGAATCATGGGGTTAGGCACTTCAAAGAAGTCAAAATTCTTTGGACAACCATCTGTCCATTAGCATTTCACATACAGTGTCTTGTACATTCATAGTCATCTTCTCAGCATACTTTTCAGATACTTTTTTTGTATGTTTTCAGATCATTTAACATATTCTCCATCTTTGTCCTATATTGTATATTGTCTATTACCACAATAGCTCCCCCTTTGTCATCCCTATTCCTTGGCTGACTCAGGGCTCTTCATTCACCAGCAGTCATATTATAAAAATGTCTTTCCCCCTTTCTTTGTCTCATTTCAGCTACTTCATTTTCACATAAATGTGTGAAAAGCTCTACTGCAAGATGGTTCACTGGAACAAAGATACTAGGCTTCTTGTATAAACTCTTCGCCTGTGTTTGTTTTTGGCCAAAGATATTTTTTAAAGTAACATTTCTTCCAAAATACTTTATATCCAAGGTAAATTCACTCAATCTTGAACGTAATGAGGGTATAAAAGTCAAACCTTTGCTTAACAGTTGTACATCTTCCTCACTCAAGGAAATCCCTGAAAGGTTAACAACTAATGTGTTATGAGTCTTATCTTCTGTGTAGTTTTCTTTCTCTTCCTTTCGTAACTTAGTGATCTGGGTGTTCTGTTCCGATTCTGCTTGATAAAAATTGGAAGATTCTGAAAGATAGGGGCATGTATTGCTCCTTCTTTAAATCTTGTACATGAAGCTGTGCAACACTCATCTATAGCCTTATCTTTACTGATATCAGATGTAAAAGAACTCTTAGGGGAGGTGTCAATCAAAGAGGAAGTAGTGGCTACAATCACTTCTCTACCAGGTCCTTCTTTCTTCGTTTGAACGTCTAACAACATAGGAGGGAAATTCGGCCTGCCCTAATCCATGTTTAATTCAGTTTTATCCCTATGTAAAGGTTTCATGAAATTAAGGTGGGCTCTATTTTCTTTAGGTCAATTAAAAATATGGCCTTCTTTAAAATCCTGAAAATCTCTACTTGATGTTGAGTTGTATGCTTACTTACAGCACTGATGCACCCATGATTTGTAAAGTTGTTCGGACGTATTGGCCAGTCTTGACAGAAGATGAGATAATAACAAATATCGTAGGCAAGGAGCTAAGATTCGTTTTTTTAAAAAGAAAAAGTACATTAAAAGATTGTTATGTAACAAGGATGGATTTAGTAACACATATCGAATGGATCCGAAGAGAAAAGGGACTTTTAAATGTGGGCGATGCAAAGCATGCCCCTATATTGATACCACAAGTCTATTTCAACATCCCTTAACTGGTACAGAATTCCATTTCAACAGTAGTACCACATGCAATACCAAACATTTGGTTTATCTGGCTACTTGCTTAAAATGCCCTGCATATTATATAGGGAGTCAGTCCAAAGAGAGAATTTTATGGCACTTAAGGGATATTCACAACAAAGATCAAAAGAATGCTTTGGCGTGCTCCGTCACATTCTTTCAGGTTTAAAGTTATTGAACAGGTGTTTAAGCAGATCAGAGGAGGTGATATTTGTAACTGCATGGAGAAGGCAGAAATTAATTGGATCATTAATTTAAGAGCTGATTGCAGCCGTGGTCTGAATGCGGCAGTACCGCCTAAACGTGTTCTCAAAGAAAGGCGTATCTCTACGGGACAGAGATGAGGATTTGGTCCTATTTAAAGTATTTCATTGGCTACTTCTGTGATTGGCTGGAAAGGAGGAATTAGCCCTGAGGAAGGTCAACGATTGGCGGATTTTACTTGAATACATGGGAAAGAGCCAAATAGATCACGATCTGAAGAAGGCTAAAAGTCTGGCTAGTTTTACACTTTATGTCTTTGAACGTGGACTTTTAAATAAGAAGATTTTAATAAACAGCGTTTTTAAGGGCATTTGAATAAGGGATTTTTCCATGGTGGTAAGCTTGTGAAATATTGTTCAATTTTTGTACTTCCTCTTAACCTACCTTTGGCAGTCTCTGGTTTGTTTCTTCTCATTCTTGTAAATCACATGGGATTAATATCAATGCTGCCAGACATTAGAGCATGTTACTTCTTAATCAGAAAAATGCATGCTGCTGCAAATTCCACTGTTTTATTAACTTTTTAAGCAAATTAGGGTAATATTTAAATAATTACCCTTATTATGGACTTCTGCCCATCCCCCCGTTATTTTTGACACTGTTCACACTTCTTGAGCCAACAAGTTTAGAGGTACGATCTGGAGCCATCATCATGCTCCAGACCCAAGTGATATAACTGCCTGTCTGATAAACTTATGACGTACTGGAAAATTTAATGACTTGCAAGAAGATTCTATATCTTGCGGATTTGGTGTGATGACCATACCTCTTAACTATCCAGATTTTCGCAGAATGTCCAGATTTATGTCTCATATGTGTAGTCTGCACCTCATAAAACTTGTGGTTTCCTGGCAAATCACTGATATGATCTGAGGACTGAAGTCACTAAATAATGACAAACGTTTGAGTTACAGACTTAAAATCCTTCAGAAAATGTATGTTAAAACAAATCCTGTTACTCTAGCAACTTCCAAGTTTATAAGAGTAACATTTAAAATATGCCCCTATTTTTGGGGCTTTGTCCCCCCATTTTGTCTGGTTTTGCCCAGATTTCTTGGGCTAAGAGGTTGAAAGGTATGAATGAGATCCATCTATACAGATGGGACAGCCTTATAGCAGGTTATTGTGTCTGTAGAGGGGTTTCATTCAGCAGCTTGAAATACTGATATCTCGAATTTCAGTATTTCGAGCCCAAGAAGCCGAATCCACATAATAGCGAAAGTTTAGAAGCGCAAAATATAAAACCTCAAATACCGGAGGTTTTAAATTTCGCACTTCTAAAGTTCCGCTATGGTCATGTATTCAGGTAAGTGTGTGTGTGTTAAGGGGTTTGGGTAGGGGCTGTGGTGTGTGTGTCAGTGTGTTTTTTGCTGTGATGTGTGTGTGAGAAGCGAAAGTAGCTTGTGTGGTGGTGTTTTGTGTGTGTTTGTATGTAGTGCGACCTCGGAGTGAGAATGTTTAAGTAGGGGGTGTGTGGGGGTTGCAGGGGGGGCTTGCCCCCCTGCTTTCATGTAGTAGAGTGATTGTGTGTGTTTGTGTGGTGGATGGTGTGTGTGTGTGTGTGTGTGTGTGTGTGTGTGTGTGTGTGTGTGTGTTGTAAAACCGTGAAATTCAAAACTTCCGGTATTCGAGGTTTTGAATTTCGCGGTTTTTAGTTTTCCTTGTTTTGTGGATTCCACTTCTTGGGCTCGAGATACTGAAATTCGAGATTTCAGTATTTCAAGCTTCAAAATTGAATCCGTCTGTAGAGTTTGACCACTGCTTTAAAAGAGAGAGAGGAAATAAAGAGATGGCAGGGTATTCAGCATGACTTATTGAGCTATTTAAGGAAGTGCACTGGAACACATACCACAGCTGTACTTTGCACAAGTTCATGTTCCTGGACATAAATTTCTCCTTGGCACCGGGAAAACAGAAAGCTAGCAGAAAGGTTCTGCATGTTTTTCGCATTTGTATCAAATGGAAATAGTTCAGTTTTTGTAGGTACTGGCCTTCAGGACAGTTAATGTCCTGTAAAGTACTTAGAGTGAAGCACCAGGTGGTGGGCTACTTGCAAACAGCAGACAGCCATCAACAAACATCAGTATTCTAGGATCAGTGACCATATCACCCCAACCGTAAATCTTTAGGAGATATGTTATGTTCTCTGTAATGAGTTCAAGTGTGAGTAAAAACAGTGCTGAGAAATGAGGATATCCCCACCTAGTTCCTCTTCTCAAGAGCAAGGGAAACTGATATTAGCATGGGTTGTACAATAAATTAAGTATAGTTGAGGCAGCTAATCAGCTGATGTAACCAATACAATCTGAAATCTAACATTACCATTTGTTAATCTTGCTGATTAAGGATTCTTATACGGTGCTTGTACTGATCTGACGAAGGAGGAAGGCATGTTTGTAGCCTTATGGGGTTACCATAATTAATCTCATTGTACTGTGTGAAAGGCCTTCTCACAGTCAGCTAGGATGGTTATTGGAGACTGCAGGTCAAGTTAAACTAGCGCTAAGGCTGGTGCAGAACCGAAGGGTGTCTGGGGGAGTGCTGTTGACTGCTTCCACCCGGGAATTTTTTCACTTATGACCTACCCATCGTCATTTCCCCCACTGCATTCATCTGTTACATCTAAGGGCTACTCCCATCTATGGACTTTGCCTTCCCTCAGGGAATGCCTACATGAATGCTGTCCCTACTAGTGCATCGTGTACCCAAGCAACTAATCAAACCAGGGTTTCCTGGGCCATAGCTAGGGCTTTAGACCTCCATGCTGCTGCACTGGCTAATGGTTTATAACCAGAGTGTTGGATCAGCTGCAGGACATGAAAAACTGTGGCTGTAAACCTGCTAAAAAGGCAGGACTAAGAGACGAGATAACCTGATGGTCAGTATGATTATATGGAAACATGCACCTGAAAATAAAACTGAACTATAAAACCTAAAACTTACGCTGTTGCCTGGAATCACAGACAGTTGACAGAACATTGAGGTTCTCATCAAGGGTCCGGGGTTCAGTTTCAATTTAGGTCACATTGTTTTTTATTTGCAAGTAGCATTTGTATGCCTACTAGAAGCTGCTAAAAATTGTTGGAATCCTGATTAAGTATTCTGCAGTGTGCCATTTGGAGCCATTGTTACTTGGGGCTGGAAGCAAATACCCAGGTGCAAGTAAATAAATAACATTCAGTGAGTGAATGACAATAGTGAAGATCCTGAAACACGGAGAATACAGATCTTTTTAGACTATTCCTTTTTATAACAATCTGCCACTATATTACCCAAACTGCCCAGCAATTGTATACAAATGAATGCAGTCCAGCCAAGGACATAAACTCATTCTGGACAGCATAAGCAACACTATATTTTGAATTCCAATACAAAAGTGCACTAAAATGAGTTCACATTTCCTGTATAACTGCTGATTAACTTAGCATGACATATATAAATCATAAATAACCCAAAGCTTTACAAAGCATTATACATTTAAAAATGAAAAACAAACTGAAGAGACTATCACAGCAGTTAAAATCTTCACATTGCAGCAGATAAAATGTTTGTTACAGATGTACAGAATGGCACAGGGAGAGAGATGAATGCATATGTTTATAAAAAGACAAGTAAATAACTAGAAATCAGTACAAGGACACTTTCTAGTCTACAGATTAAAAAGTGTGCAGAAGAATCCTAAAGGCAGAGTAGTAAAACAGAGAGGCAGAGACAGGCAGATGAATATCTGTCAAAACATGATCTGTTAACACTAAACACACATGTTAAGTAATGTATTTATCTACAAAAATAACCAAATATGGACAGTGGGTTAAATATATATACATATACATCAAGGGTCCAGGGTTCAGTTTCCATTTAGGTCACATTGTTTTTTTATTTGCTAGTAGCATTTGTACACCTGATGGAAGCTGCTAAAAATTGTTGGAATCCTGATTAAGTATGCTCCAGTGTGCCATTTGGAGCCGTTGTCACTTGGGGCTGGAAGCAAATACGCAGGTGCAAGCCATTTTACACAGAGGTAATTGGAGGAAGGGCACTGAGCAAAACTCTGATCTGTGATATTTAACTTTAAGCATCCTGTTTTTTTTTTTTTTTGCTTATTTTTACTAGTTACTGCTTACAGATATTTATAGCACTTTTATTGTCTGCTGCATAGTTTTTACTGTATTTAATAGCTATAATTTGCAAGGTTGTACTAAAATTTTCTGCCTCACAGGGCCTGATAAATAAGGTTTTTACTATAACACTGTAAATCTTTTCTAGCTAGTTTTTGTTCTGATTTCCTGCCAAGGAGTGTATCATATAACTGGTTTAGTTTCCCACCCTCTTTCCCTATTGGTATTCTGTTCTTATACTTGGTGGCTTTGCAGTTGCCCACCCCTACTGTAAATTTGATCTGGGACACTCCTCCCAGGCTAGTGTCATTAGCTCATTCTACGTAATACAGAGAGAACATTTGAGAAGGCCAACCCGCTTAGTTTCTTAACCTTGAATTATCTTCTGCTCCTCCTTCCTCCCTTTCCACTTTACTTTATATAAAAAAAAAACTTCGCTACAGTCTCCCTGTATTATGAGTGTGCTTCTCAGCTGATAAGTATATTTATTGGTACTTTTTAACTGTTCAGAGTTGAATACAACAATAACTGGATTCATTTCAAAATACATTTTGAATAAATTGCATTTATTTAAACTGTATTTGCTTTAATACTGCTACACACTCAAGTGTGCTATTTTGCACTGCATTTGAATTGTTTTTAGTGCTGTTTTAGCTGCTTTTCTGTAAAACAAACAAACAAAAAAATTCTAAATTTTAAGCGCATTTCCTGCCTTTCCTGTCTACTCCAGGTACAGGTTTGCTGTAGCCAGGACTATTCGTAAGCTTCTGAGCCCCCTCCCCCAAGCCTTTCTGTGTTGGAGGGAAGCCTTCTAGATTATCAGTGGGAGTGGTAAGCACTAGGTAGCCTATCAACCACAAGAGGAGAGGTTTCTGGCCCAGAAATTGAGTATATTGGCCATTTAGGCAGTTTTTCCATCTCTTTCAACTTCCTGGTTTAAAACCCTGCATTTGCGCTTTTACCCCCTTTCCTGTAACTAGTCTAATCCAGACACAGATTTGCTGTATCCAGGACTGTTTGTAAGCTTCTGAGCAGTGTCAAAGTCTGCTCTTCAATTTTTCCCTTAGATCTACTAGTTCTCTCCTCTCCTGCACTTTTACTAGCTTATTAATCTAGCACTTTACCAGACTTCTTGTTGCAATTGTTGTAACACACAAAAGTGCTACCAGCACTAAACGTTCTAAAAGGAAACAGCTTCAGTACTTATTATTAATGCCCACCCCTCCAGGCATGTCTAAAGATCAGTTCCCTGTGCTTTCTCCTATTAACCTGGTGAACTTGGGCACCCTGAATCAATGTAGCAACTGCCTTATGTACATTGACAACCCTCTCCTCTTACCTCCCAACACTCAGACTTGCGAGAGATGCATTTATATATCTAAATTGGAAGCCATGCAATCTCCAGCCAAGACCGGAGTAGCTGGTCAAGAGGATAAGGTCAACACTTGCACCACACCACATGGAACACACAGCCCTCCAGAACACACACCAGTATTGCCTTTACATATAAACACAAACCGTACACCCACATTTGCGGAGGCTCTCAATAAAAATCTACCCAAACAGCAGAGACCTCCAAGGCAGAAATGCACTTGACCACCACAACACACTAATTATGAGACACATAACTCTCCTAAACAGTGTGCCACTCAACAGCATGCCCAACACACTAGTAATAGGTGACTCGATAGTGAGGCACACTGATGTCCCACTCACTAGGTTGAATTAGGAGAAAGTAACAGCTGCCTGTCAGGCGCTAGGATCCACCACATAACGCACGCACTCACGTCCCTCAACAACAGGTACAAATATGACTCTGTCATTGTACATGTGGGTATAAATGACCTGAGACGTACCTCCCTGGACTACATGAAAACAGACATGGAGGAGCTCTCGGATTATGTAGCCCAGACGGGTATGACCGTAGCAGTGAGCAGCATCCTACCATCACCCAGAATGATACCACAGTACAATCAAAAAATGACTGATTTCAACAATTGGATAAATTTCTGGTGTCATTGTAAGGGGATCCAGTATCTGTCTGCCTGGGATGACATGCCTGACAGACCTCGATGCTTTGCCACAGATGGCCTGCATCTGTCACCCCTGGGCTTCTGGACACTGGGCAAGGCTGTTGCCACCCTTATAGTGCCTTTTCTAGGCAGTGTTCCAAAGACCAAATTACCACCGTAACAGCTACAAACAAATGCAATCTGAAGGTCCTGCTACTCAACGCTAGAAGTCTAAATCTCAAAATGCACTCGCTCAAAGCACTCCTTAAAATGGAGAACATCGACATTTGTGCCGTAACAGAGACCTGGTACAAGGTAACAGAAAGTACCCCTGTACTACCAGGCTAAAATTCATTCCACACCTTTCGGCCCCTGAACTTGGACCAAAGCTCCAAAGGGGGTGGTGGTTCCATATTCATAAAGGATGCACACACCTCCAGACTGGTAGCCCAACATAATGCATCTGAAATACTTCAGGTGCAGCGAACACTGGGTAAGACAGCAATTTAGGTCGTAGCCTGTTATAGGTCCCCAACCATGTCCCAAGACTCGCATTCCATGTTCATAAGCACCTTGGAAAATATTAAGGTCCAACCTAACACTCATACTGGGCGACTTCAACTATCCTGTCCATTAACTGGGAAAACTACTCATGTACCAATACACATGCCCAACGTTTCCTGGAATTTATTAATTCCAATGACCTGGGCCAGCTTGTTCTTACCCCCACTAGAGGTAGCAACATCCTTGACCTGGTCATTACTAATATGGGCAACTGTTGCACTACACCAATAGTCAACTCCTCCCTGGTTAGATCTGACCGCAAACTAATCACCCTGGAAATCCACACCCCTCCCCACAGAGGTAACCACCATAAAAACTTCTCAAAAGCTAACTTTGGGCTTCTAAAAATAGAGGTGGCTAACTTCACTCCACCCATGCAAATGGACATCAGTTGCATGACAGCTGAATCATACACCAATGCACTGTACGAACATGTACACAAATGCATGGATCTCGCCATACCCAATAGAACCAAGACACTCTCCTCCAAAAAAACGAAGCCAATCTGGTGGTCACCTGCCATAAACAAACTCTACAACAGAAGGAGGCGACTGATGCGGAATACAGTCAAATCCCAAGACTGGAAAAACTCCCTTATCAGTCTCAACAAAAAGTTGAGATCCCTCATCAAATCCTCTAAAGTTAGCGATGAAAACAGAATTGCAGCAGATAGTAAAGACAACCACAAGGCCTTCTATAGTTATGTAAAGAATTTCCACGGCAATACCCAGATCCTATACTGAGCCAACAGATATTGCCAATATACTGGCCGACAGATTAGTGTCAACTTTACCCCTGTCTCTCCCACAAAGGGACCAGTCACAATGCCAGTAGACTGCCAGTCACCCAGTATTACTGCTTCACAGGTTAAAACAGCACTGTCCAAGGCCAAGAATACAGCTTATATGGGACCTGACAATATCCCTGGCTGTGTTCTACATGAACTACAGAGTGAACTGGCACCTCATCTGTGTGCCCTGTTCAATCACAGCCTCACCTCAGGCTTTCTCCCTACCGAATGGGACACTGCTACAGTCATCCCTCTCCACAAAGGAGGAACGACTACAGACCGTGGGAACTATTGCCCCATTAGCCTGATGAGCCTGATATGCAAAGCTATGGAACACATCATCATGGACCTAATAAACAAGGATATAGGGACTCTCCAAACTCTGGATCCCACACAGTTTGGTTTTGTGAAGGGTATATCATGCCTGCTCAACTTGATCAACTTCTTTGAGTCAGTCACAAGAGCTGTGGATGAAAGCAAGGTGGTTCATACAGCCTACCTTGTTCTGGCCAAGGCCTTTGATACCATTTCCCACTCAGGAATCATAGAAAATTTCACTAAGCTAGGCATCAACCCCTATATCACTAGGTGGGTTGCAAACTGGCTCACAGGTAGAACCCACAGTGTGAGAGTAGCTGACTCCAAGTCAGACTGTCGACCAGTCACGAGTGGAGTCCCACAGGGTTTGGCCGTGGGTCCTCTCCTGTTTGGTATCTACTTCTCTGAAGTCCAGGCCAACACGAAGGGACTCTGGCTGACAAAGTTTGCAGATGATTGCAAGTTGGGAGCTATTATTAACTCCCCAAAAATTTTGACATCCTACAGAAAGGCCTCACTGAGACCAACGACTGGTGTCAGAACTATGGCCTTAAGCTCAATGCCAAATAAAAGTGCTGTCATCCCCTTTGGGAAAAACACGGTTCCCATGAATTACCACATCAGTGGTAGTCCACTGAACGCAGAAGGCGTTATAAGAGATCTGGGAACACAGGTTGACAGCAACCTCTCTTTTGACCAACACATTGCCACTGTGGTCAGAAAGTCCTTCCATCTGGCACATCTCATTACTAACGGTTTTGCATCCAGGAAGAAAGAGGTCATTGTCTCCCTCTACTCTTCCCTAATTAGGCCCATCATTGAGTACAATGCCCCATTTAGCATGCTCACTAAACACCTGCAACAACTGGAGACGCCGCAAAAGTACCTCACAAAGAGGATCCTAGGCCTTAAATATTTGGCCTATATGGACAGACTAAAAAAACTCAACTATTCTCTGTTTCATATTGCCTACTTAGAGGCGATCTGTGCTTGACTTACAAAGCTATGTCTGACCCAGCTCTGTTAGAAATGCTACATCTAAAGAAATCCCAGTCCCTCCGCATCACACGCTCCAGAGACCTCAACTTCATTACCACAATCAACAGAACATGCTGGAGGGACAGGTTCATAACCCAGAGACTGCCCCTGCTATGGGTCCCATACATGTCAAGCAGGGCACCTCACTGGTCCTCTTCAAAAGAAATCTTGATGAGTGGACGGGAAATAGAAAATTCACCCGGGGGATCACTCCAGTGGCTTTACTCGACAGAGGCACTAGGAACTAAGGTCAGGTGGCACAATGCTAGGGTAATCCCATGGTCTAGGCTTGTAAAGGCTCCAGGGCCATTAGCCTAGTACACACCTATGAATATATATATATATGTATGTATATATATATATATATATATATATATATATATATATATATATATATATATATATATATATATATATATATATATATATATATATATATACATATATATAGATATATATATAGATATATATATATATATATGTATTTACGATGATGATATATAGAAATGTATGTGTTAGAACAATGTATATACTGAGTGACTATATGAGAATCAGACAAAACATGCCTTACGGTTGCACAGAAATATTTAAAACAAGAAACAGTACAGCATAAAGTAGACAAGCAGAAAAATCACAGTGCCAAACAGATGTACATAATATGCAAATGTCCATGTAATGTACTAGTGTAGTTGTCAATATTATTTTATACATTTTGATAATTTCCTTGTACCATTTTAAACTGATTCATAACATGTTCAGTGAAAATAACTGGGAACATATGCACAGAAAAGATCATCAGTTTGCTTGTCTGAAAATTAGCTAGACAAAATATTCATTTTTTTATTTTTTCCATTAACTGTTCAATTCATTTCAGGGCTGCAGGGATGCCAGAACATCTGCTGGAACTCGGTGGGTAGAAGGCAGAGAAAACATTCCTAAATGGCAACCAAATTACAATACATTTTGCCACATCTGGCAGACCAAATCTGCAGTATGATGAACTTTGTCTGTTTTTAAGGTTTAAAAAACAGAGGGAATGATAACTGTAGTAGTTATGCTCACTTAGCGAAGTATTATTGGGAGATGGTCATATGCTTCTACTAGTTAGCATAGCACAACATAGGTGGGAGGTGGTACTGTCCCTATGTGCATGGCAGCTTTTGTCTTCCTAAGTCTAAGTAAACGTGTTTTGAAATTTGGACAAATGGTCTTCGGCTTACTGTAATAGACCTACTAAGAATTTACAAGATCATGAAGAGTAATTATAAAGCAGGCCTCCCTTTCACCTTGTTCTCCTTGTATGTCTACACATGACTGTACAACACAGTCTCCTAATCCATGGATTTAGGAGTAACTTTGCAAACCATGTTACTGCAACCTGTACTTACTGTAGGAACATAACTTTTGCCAACCGTCTTAGGTTAAGCTGATGCTGCATTGTCAAGGCTATTAATCATGGAAACAAGATGGCACCAACCCAGAGTACCTACCTGGTCACTGGAGGCACAGAGGTTAGCACTAGTGCATTTTAGATATCACATCTGATCTTAGCCTCCAAAAGTTAGCAGTTTAACAATTAGTGCGGAGGATTATGGTTATGAACGGAAACAGTCTACCTCTTGTAGGCAAGAGTACAGGCCTTGATTCCTTTCATCTTCACATGCCTGCTGTCTAGATCTAAGCAAGTCACTTACCCAGATAGTTCTCTCAGGAAGGCTCTGAAAAAGGACACTTTGTTGGGCTTGCACAGTTTTCAGATAAAATAAAAATAAATAAATTAAAACGTGGTTTGCATGTTCTTACCACTTAATCATGAGCTTTTCTATGTATTTTAAATTGCACTCACCACAAAAAGGCATGATCCTTAGGCTGCTTGGCTAATCTGTGCTTCTAAGCTTACAATGTGGAACCTTGAGGTTCCCTCTGCAACAAACCTTTCTGGCTTACTGGGATTAACCCATTTAGCAAAATGTTAGAATAATAAGTAAAACCAATAGTCAAGCATCTACTGTGCTTCTGTTCATCCATCCCTCTTTTCTCTTCAAGCAGCCAGCTACCAGCCAAAAGTCCACTCAAGCATCCAACAACCAGCACAAAGCCTTATTTTAAGTCATGCACTAAGTTATCAGGCATTGTTCATTACAAGCAAACTTCCACTCAGTAGCTCCACTAACCTTCTGTTACACGATACAGCCAGTTACTCACCTGTCTGCTAACTCTTGTGTTATGATCTGTCCATCCTCTTTTGTATCAGCCCTGTCATCCATTTAACTAGTAATCTGCCAATCCAGCACACTTTCCCTCCACAACTACAAGCATCAAACCACAAACCAGCTCCTAGCTAACCATTCCTCACTTCATTTTTTCACCACTGCAAATAAGTAGTTAGCTAGCAAGCTGCATATCTATGTCCATGTATGTACTCACCCTAAAAGTCTGTACTGTACCGATCCTGCAAGTAGAGTCCCACAATGCAGTGCAGTGCACCCCCTCATGACAATGGAATATTCATGCTTGTAGTACTCAAACAGTGAAAATTCAGTTTGCCTAAAAATTCCCAGTCAACATACTTGCTGTAGGTACTAAATCTATCCTGTGCTGCTCAGTTTCTGTTATGTACTTGAGTCCTGCCAGTTCCATTACAGCTGAAATGTTTACATTACAATGAATGGTTGCACAGTTCCATGTAAGCTATGTGTATGTCAGGATAACCCTGTATCAGATACACACGTCATGCATTTGGCTGTACATGGATGGCAATTGGATAGTGTATCAGTTTCCCACCTTTCCATATCTGTGATCGCCTCTGAGAAGAGAGCTGTCTCCTTTCACGCAGTATTGTAATGTCAGTAGTGCTGTATGTATCCGCTTGGTACTCACATCCTGGTGTGCCTCTTGTCTTCATCACCAACTCGAATACCATCTGCTGAGATATCTGTTCTCAATGACACAATGCTAGTATTTTCTGCATAGCACTAAAGCATCACTTTACCTGCTGACATGGTGGCTTACCCTAAATGATTACAGGATGTAGACCAGATTGATACCGCCATTATAATTCTCAAGCTGGGGTACCAGTGGTGCCCACAGATGCTGTTACGCCATCACTGTACACTGTAATGCCATGGGACAGCAAGAATGAATTTCTAACTTTGCTGTTGTACTGCTTTATCGACAGTATTCAGCAACTACTGCATACTCAACAAATTTATTTAAATACAACAAATGACTCAAAAGGTAAAACCATGCAGAACAAGCAGCTTCATCATTCTGACGTGGTCGCATTATTAACAGGGAAAGACAAAGAAAGCTGACACATTCTGCTTATGTGACTTTAAATGCAGTATGTATCTATGAAACATGCATTTTGTTGTGACATAATATTGATGGTCACAAAATGGAGGGACGTCAATTACAAATATTTTCTTGCAGCACTGATTACTTTGTCAGTATTTAGATGAATAGATAAAAACACAGTGAATACTAAAATGCATGGAACATTAGGTAAGATGTATTTCAAGAAACACAAAAATATAAGCTATGAAGCAGGGAATGTAAATCTAGTTGGTTGCTTACATTTAATGTATTTAGGCATTTAAGTGATAAGGTTGGTGTTCTGACCGTTTTCAGGCAAAATCTGAAATTATCAGCAACTCATTTGAAAAGAAAATCAACAAGTTTAAAGACTAACTTATAGGCCTTTTTTGATAATGCAGAATTAGCTTAGTTTCATTCTCTAAAACAATGTTAGCAGTACAATCAAAAGAGAACTATTGTTACAGCCCCAAAAATGTTTGTGATATTAGTTTTAGAAGTTTAAGGTGGGTTACAATCCCATTAAAATTTGCCTGAATACCATAACAAACCAATGTGGGTAGGCAATACCTGAAGTTAGTACTGCAGCTGGTAGGATACCAACACCAAGTAACACACAGTGAATGCTGGTTGACTGCCACAGAGTTACTGGGTGGCCCCCAAACTACCACTGTTGCCATATGCTACAGTGCAGACACATCTTTGATACCTTAGCCATCTGCCAAATGAGTACAGTTTGAGCACACTGATAATGTCAGTAACCATGCCAGACACAAGGCCAAAGCTATATTTAGCTGTATTTGTACAGTGCATTATCTGTGCAGGACACCCCTGAGAACAAACTTTTTAAAGTTCCCACAGGTTATGTCTTATTGTAGTACACCTCTGATGCTGCACTGTATACACTCCTCTTATGTTCACAGTGATAACTGCCACTTGCAGCAAATCTGCTTAGGGTACATTGCATTTATATATATCAGCAGCCTTCACATGGGCTGGGTGGTATAGCAGCTTCATGTTTCAAAGTAACCTGCCACACAACCTCACAGGGAGAATAACTGATGACATTCTCAAACAGAAAGGAAGCTATATGGGGAAAACGTCAGTAATGTGCAGCTAGGATTAATTTCTCAGTATCAAAATCAAGGACATAAGAAGGTAGCTATAATTTGTCACCTGAGGTCACATCCTTGTTTCTCATGTTTATCTTTCCACTTCCTCAAATCTTCACTATCCCTGAACTGCACAGACATGTACGCACAAAAAGATCTGTGAAAAACATAGACGCAAAACATACATGCAGGCAACAAACAGATTCATGAAAACAGTTGTGCTCACATGTGCATACACACATGAAAATGTGTAAGTTGTGACTCTCAAACACACACACGCATCACCACCACCACTGAACACAGAAACACACATATGTGCATGCACATGCTCATAGGACACAAGACGTTCTCACAAGCAGAGTTTGATGCACACAATTGTGCTCAAACATGAATACATACATATGACTGTGCGTATGTGTACACACACACACACACACACACACACACACACACACACACACACACACACTCTGATATACCCGCAGACACAAAATGTACTCACAGGTGCAAGCACAGACTCATGAACATAAGTGTGTTCACACATGCACCCATATACATTTTAACGTGCATGTGTGGGCTCACACACATGCCCAAATGAACACAGACACACACAGTTGCCTCAAGCAGCAAATAAAGTGGCACACCACACCTATGATAATCTGATGCCACATTTCCATCCCCCCACCCAGGTTTATTTCCAGGCACCAGTATCTTCAAGTTGGCAAGACTGAGGAAGGCCTTGGCTATTGGTACCTTAAAGTGCAGCTTTCTGTATACTGTGTCAGTCAGTTGTGTATTTGTGTAAAGTCAGTATGGGGAAGAATATGGGTGGAAAGGGTGAAGGAGATAAAAGGTAAGTTTGCGAACCCTAATGCCCATATTTCATTGTTTTTATTGCAGTGGAACATAACCTACTAAGAGCAGGACAGACAGTGTCTGCACTGTACTGTTCATAGGAGGTTACTAGACTATTGGCCTTGAGGCCCTTATAAGCCTAGCCATGAGTTTAGCCCATGTTTAGACAAATCAGCACCTGATGTCCCTGTCCAGCAGGGACACAGGTGGTATCCCAAGGGTATATTTTCTGTTTCCCATCCAGTTATCCAGGTTGTGCTTGATGTGAAGAGTGCATCTATTCCATAGATGGGGGAGTCTCTGGGATACAAATCTGTCCCGCTAATAAGTCTTACTGATGTCACAGACCAGGATGAGGCCAAGCATGTGGGTTACTCGAGTGGAGCTTGACTTGCGGATATGCAGCAGTCCCATCAAGGTGGGGTTCATGATCGCCTTGTATGCCAGACAGACGTCATCTCTGAGGAGTTTGCATGAAACTGAGTAGGCTTTTTAGCCTGTGTATGGTAGATGTTTGAGTTTAAACTTGTTTACTTAATTAGAAAAAGCTTTTCACTGTAAGCTTCTGAGAACAAACTAGTGCTCCAGGCTAAAGGTCTGGATTCTGTATTACTTTCAATTACAACAAGGTCAGTATTCAATATTTCCATCAATCAGATTCCTAGATATCAGTGTATGCCAGTTATGGAGCAGTCAAATGTTGCTAAAAAAACATGTTAACTAGCACTTACACAAAAAAAATCGTAAGTGTACCTGCATTTGAAGTACTGCAACATGTAACAGCAGAGAGCAAGTGATTTTTTTTTTTTTTGTAATTTCTAGTATGGTGCTTATTACTTAATGCAAAATATAATAGTAACTTTCCTCTGGCTGACCCTGAAAATGATGTTGAACCTTGAACCACTACCACAGTGGGACTACACAGTGCTTTACCACTACCTAAGGAAAAGTTCCTGCATTCTTTTTGCTGTGTATTACTCTCAAGTTGTGTAAATCTTGCATAGAAAAGGCAGCTTTCAAGCATACTTAGAATCCTCAGACTGATTTTTATCTCTTGTAAATAAACACGTAAACTTTCTAGCCTTAGAATTTCAGTCAGTATACACAAACTGCAACTGTTGGATTTGGAGAGATACGTTCTGAACTATGAACCTTTCTTTGTGGTCATCCCAGCTATATGGTATGTGCAAATTGTTATGGTAACCATAAAAAAGCAGTATTCCACAGATTACAGGCATATTTTTATGCAACAAAGCTAAGAGATGAAAGTACTGTCTGAGCTCTCATGTGTTTTTTTTTTTTTTTTTGTTAGAATTTTCCAGTTCAATAACTATTACATTTATGGAACATACAGACAGTATTTCAACTCCCACAGGATTAGTGATACAAAATAAGCATAATATACTTTTCACTATTTCAGTCTGACAAGTGCCTTCTCTGATTTACAATGTATAGTTGGCAAATGTACAACTGTAACTGCAGAATTGCTACACAGTTCAAGCAAGCGTTCAGTAATGTTTTTGGTAAGAAAGGCACATTAGTGTATTATGACCTACTTCTAGAAGCATCTAGGAAATCCACACAATGTACGTCTGTCTATACATTATGAATACCCCTTTCATTAAATTTGTGATTCATTTAAAATTCTACTCTGGCAGTCTCCACTAGACATGTATAGCGTTGTCTTGGTTAATATATTTTTTCACCCCCCCCCCAAAAAAAATGGGGAGAATGACAAAATGCTACTCCAATAACTACAAGATTTACACATTATTTTGGTAGGTTCCTAACAACAAGCTGACATATACAACATCATAGACAGAGAAATAACATCACTCATGTGCAACAACTGTGAGTAAAATTAAATATCAAAGGACTCGAGTAAAGTTAACTGTAGCAATGTACATCAGATTTTTGTATCTGAAAATCAAGAGTATCTTTAAAACTTGAAAAATTATATATTTTGTATATTACTTTTATTTTTAGCTTGTAGTTGTCTGCGTGATCATCTTTTACAAAATGTTTATTTGTATTGCTTCTTCATAAGTTTTTGTTTCCGTGCAAATGACTGTTGTTACAGTGGCCCTGACTGTACCTTAAAATAAGAACTAAGGGGGGGGCGTGGCCAAGGATGAACACAGGACAGCAGCAGATTTCTTCAGCTCCACCAATTTCATTACATTGACAGGAATTAACTACTTAAAAAATTAATTCTTGAAGTAATTTTCTTTCTAAATATGTTTGTTTTATATAGTTCTTGAACTATATCTAAAAAAGAAAGGAAATCTTAATAATATTCCTGTCAGAAATTACTTTGGAAATTTTCCTGTCAGTTTATCAGTCTGAAATGAGTTCCAGTAAGACAAATTCTCAAGACTCCAGCATCAAGAAAGAACTTCAGTCTCTGATAATTATAGTCCAGCAACTTACTGCTAAGATGGATAAAATGGATACTAAAATAGACACTTTCATAGAAAAACTACAAAACAAATAGACTTGTTACATATGGACCTGCAACAACAGAAGATCCAGATGACAGGCATAGAAGAAGCTGTGAATGACATGGAAAATAAAATACAAGAACAGGAAATCAACATTGAGTTTCTGCTGAAACAAAATACACATTTACAAACAAAGCTGGATGACCTGGAAAATAGATCTAGGCGCAATAACATTAGGATTTTTGGACTGCCAGAAAATATTGAAGGTAACAATATTACTTCTTTTTTAACAACATGGCTCCCTAAAACTTTAGATTTACCAGAAGCATTCTCTTTTGGTATCGAAAGAGCACATAGATCTATAGCTAATACTTACTCTAACAAAAACTATCCTAGATCAGTTATAGTTAGATTTCTATCATCTTTTGATAAAGAGATGGTTCTTAAATCTGCTTGGGCTAAAGCTCCTGTTAAGTTTAATGAGACAACTGTGCATTTTGACAATGACTATTCTTCCATGGTAATTGCTAAAAGAAAAGTTTTTCTGCCACTAATAAGGGAGCTTAAAAAAGCACAGTTTAAAACATACCTTCTGTTTCCTGCCAAGCTTAAAATCTTCCTTCCTGATGGTCCTAAGGTCTTCGATGATTTAGACTCTGCTTTACTGTTTGTCAAAGAAAAATAGGATTTTGGATAAAATAGAAGAAATGGAATGGGCTAGTTCTTCATTAAAGAGATTGGCAACTGAAGCTTCCTGGAAGATTTCAGAGAAGAAGAAGAGACTAAAAAACAAATGATTTGTTATATGTTTTTTTCTCTCTCGTCATTTTAGTTCATTATTAATCTTTTTGAATATAGTTCCTGCATTTCCAGAAAGCCACAAATATTTTGGAAAAGATTTAATCAAAGTTATTCTCTATGTGCAAAGAAATGTTTTGTTTCATAACCAGTCAAAATGCCAGAGGATTTAATGGCAGGCTGTGACTCGATTTGTTTTCTTTCTGAAAAAGTAAGGTTAGTAATTTGATACATTTTTATCTTTACCTTTTTTTTCCTTCTTCTTTTATTATTTTCTTTGTTTAAACAATGACATTCTATTTAGATTATGTAGTGGGTAAAGGGTGGGGAGGGCAGGGAGAGAACAGTAATGAAAATATCATTAATAGAATAA
>NC_056738.1:517101477-517161477 GCF_019279795.1 Protopterus annectens | reverse complement strand
TCAGTTAAATATAACTAGTATTAAATTGATAAGGTGGTAGCTGAGGTACTGCTGCTTAGGGTAGGGGTTAACTTGAGTAGTAAATACTGCTCTAAGTTGGAGTTTTCAACTCCAGGCGGGATGCAAGGTTTAATCCTTACATTATTTTCACTTGTTCATTGTTATATGTATATAATTTTGACATCCACAATATATTTTGTACACTCATTGTCACTACAAACAAAATTGAATCCTATACAAAATCCCATAAGAGATTTAATAAATACAGCTATATTTAAAGGTACACCTAAAAGAGGAGATGTAACATTATTTATCTTGTTATTTGTTATTTCGATCATAAGATTCTTGAGTTTTAAAAATGCCAAATGACATCTTTAAAAGGAATTTCTTTAAACATTAATGGATTGAATAATCCGTGTAAAAGGGCAAGCCTAATAAGATACATTAATCTACACAAGGCCAATCTAGTCTTCCTGCAAGAAACCCATCTCTTGAAAAAGATATTGATAAACTAGCCACTAATAAGTATGCAGTATTGGTTAGTTCAGAGCACACTCAGAAAAAAGAGGAGTGGCTATTTTATGGAATAAAAGTATGCCCATTCCTAAAACCATTAAGTCTTATCAGGATGACAAAGGAATGTTTTGTATGGTTACAATACAAATTAATGGGAAGACTTACACTTTAATTAATGTATACTGGATACCTGGAATTGGTATTAATACAGTGAAACATCATATTGATAAGATCATATAATTCTCTATAGGGATATTATTTTAGCTGGTGATTTTAATTGTATACTACATGAAAGTGATACTACCACTATAAAGAAAAGAAGAATTACATCTAATGCAAAACATTTAAATGATTTTGCTAATTCTTATCATTTGAATGATATTAATAATCAGATAGAGTCAAAATCATTACCATACACCTTTTTTCTAACAGATACAAAACTTATTCAAAAATAGATAGGGTCTTTATTTCTAACCAGATGGTAACAGATTTAATTAATTCCAAAATCATTTCATGTCCTATATCTGATCATAACTCAATTGTTTTTGAATTCATGATAAAAATACTCATAATGTTCAGATCAAAAGGATACCAGCATACTTAACTCAGCTAAAAGACTATAAAGAATATATACTTTCAGAAGTACAACATTTTCTAGACATAAATAATACTCCTGAAGTCTCCATTGTCTATGTTTGGGATGCCTTAAAATCATATCTATATGGACAAAGTATCAGATGGTATAATAACAAAAGGAAATCTTGGGATAAGGAATTGTTAGATATTCAAAGTAAACTAGACTCTTATAAACATAATAATAAAGAAAATATTATGGACAAGAAAGTTATTGAAGAAATAAACAAACTAAATGAGAAATACAAAGAAATTTTAACTCATAAAGTTAAAATAACTTTAGAAATACAAGTTTTGTCTTATTCAATAAGCCCCAAATACTTACATAGACTTAAAAATAAAACAAAAGATTGAATAAACAAAACCATATCAAAGAAATCTTTTCTCTAAGGAAAAGAAGAATGTTTCTAGTATACCAGAAATACTGGATGAATTTAGAAATCACTTTCACAAGATTAACCATAACAACATTAACATGGAACCTAAAGATAAAATAAAGGAGTTTATAACCACAAACATGAATAAAAGCTTAATAAACAACAGATTAAACTATTGGACAAGAGTATTTCATATACAGAAGTTATTACACAAATAAATAAGCTTAAATCAAACAAAGCACCGGGTAATGATGGTATTATACCAGAGATATATAAAATCCTTTCTAAAACTACATATTCATTAATACATAAGGTTTTTATTCTGGCCCAAACTGAGTTAATAACCCCCCCCATCTTGGCAATATACATTTATTTCACCAATTTTAAAACCTAATAATGATCCAACTAGATGTTCTTCATATCGACCCATCTCATTACTTAATGTTGATTATAAAATGTTTATGAGTATTTTTGCTGATAGATTGAAGGCAATTATCCCCGGCATTATAGACATAGATCAGACGGGCTTCATTGTAAATAGAAATACTTTTGATAATATAAGAAGAACTTTAACATTAATTGATTTTGCAAATAGGAAAAAGAAAGATTTAACACTTATTAGTCTTGATATAGGTTCAGCATTTGATTCAGTAAGTTGGGACTATCTGTTTACCTTACTGAAGTGCACAAATTTCTCTGATGCATTTGTAAATTTAATTGAGCATTTATACAAAGGAACGCTGGCTTATATTAAGGTAGGAACATATGTTTCACAAAAATACCCATTCTTAAAGGTACAAAGCAAGGATGTCCACTTTCTCCACTATTATTCACTTTAGTAATGGAGCCTTGGGCTAATTTGATTAGAAACAGTACTGACATAGAGGGTTTTGAAATAGAAGAAAATACAACATCAAAAATTCAACTTTTTGCAGATGATGTTCTAATTACATCAGCAGGATCTAATTCTTCTATGCAGTCTTTATTTGATAAAATGATGAATTTTAAAAGTATTTCTGGTTTAATATTCAATGAAGAAAAAACTAAAATACTGCCTATATATACACGAAAAAATACTCTCATTAGTGATTTTACTAAATATGTACCCAACTCAGGTCAGATAACTTATTTAGGTATAATACTATCTAAAGATATTAAATCTATTATATATAATAACTATAATACCTGTTTTCTTAATATATAAAATCTTTTTAATACCTGGAATAATATGTTTTTTACTATGGAGGAGAGACTTACAATTATTAAAATGATAATATTCCCCAAGATTGTATACTTAATACAATCAATAATACTTTCACCTACAAAAATAACTATCAAGAAACTGAATACACTAATGTTAAATTTCTTATGGGCACCTAATAGACTTAGGATTGCATTAAAGAAACATACTAATAGCTGGTCTCAAGGGGGTATTTCTTTTCCAGACTTTAATTTATATATTATCTCTTCTATTATAAAAGTTATTACTTTATTAATAGATCGGTCATATGTCGCAAAATGGAAAGATTATTGGGAGCTAATTAGTATGCAATTCATGAAAATCTCCTTAACACATAAAAATATGATTATAAATAACTCCATGTTGTGGTTGCTAAAGGAAATTTGTACTTCACCTATTACACCTAAACATATGGTCTGTTACCCATTAAATATTATTATTAGTTATCGTAACTTTATATTCATGCATCCTAAGTATAGGGAATGGAATTTTATTGTATTCCCTATAATTTATACTCAGGGTATGCTTATGTCATCTACTTCTGAAGGAGCTCATTTAGCTATAGATAATAATCTAAAGTACTGGTATCAGCTGATATCTGATAATAAAGTTAAAAATCTAGATTTCTTGAATTTGATCTAAGAGAAACTTGCTGGTTAGAGGTTCAGATCTTTAGACAACATCTCATTGATAGAATAGATCTAATGTCTATAACAGTTAAAGAATCTATTCCAAAACTGATTGATTACTTGATAATAAATTTACAGCATAAAGTTTCTGATAAAGGTAAACTTTCATATATACATAAAATTATCAGACAAGAAACTTTTTACAATGTAGATTCATACTGGAATTATTTCACCTCTATTAATGGGGACCCACCAACTCAACAAGATAAACAATATATATTGGAATCTGCTTATAGAACTACATCTTCCATTGTCTGGAGACTTTATACATGGAAATGTTTACATAGATCTTTTATACACCTTTGATGATGAATAAAATCAATAATAAAGATAATCTATGTAAGAGATGTAATGTAGAAATTAATGCTGACTGGGCTCATATGTTTTATGACTGTATGAAGTTGAAAGAATACTGGAAGTCAATTAATGAATTTTGCAGGCTCTTTTTACAGATAATTTCATTATTTCTAAGTCTCTTATATTATTCAACACACCTGTACCTCAATGTGTTAAAAGATTAAGCTTCCCTTGTTATGGTCTATCCTAGCAGTGGCTAGGAAAATAATAACTAGAAATTGGATTTCAGATACACCTCCTTCGTTCAATGAATTTAAAAATGTTATGAATATAATGTGTCATATGGAAATAAGCACAATTAGAATGAGAACAACTAGAAAAACATCACATTTTATTGTATGGGATAATTTACAAAATTTGTTAAAAAAATTCTAATTTCAATAGCACAGTATTTTAGTTTAATTAATTGATCTGATTGTAGTGGATGTCTTTGTAAATACTTTTGTTGTTTTGTTGAATATTATAATAATACCTATTTTTAATTATTTGTATAAAATTGTTATGATATTTCTCTTATATGTTAAAACAATAAATTTGTTTTAAAAAAAAAAAAATAAGAACTAAGGCAAGCACAGCCACCTTGTGAACAGATGAATGTCCTGTATATTTACTTTCCTTGTAGCAAACAAACATAGCTACTGGCCACCAAAGACAAAATGCTGGAAAAGACCAGGACTTTGTTAATCCAAACCATGCTTCTACGGAAAAGCATATAACAAAAAGGACTGGAATTCAGGTTAATACCTACATACAGCACCAGAGGGTATCCATGTGGATATTTCCAGAAAAATCTACCAGACGTATTTATTCCTAGAGTCAACAAGTTATATATTGGGGGTAAGTCACAAAAAAATATGATCCTGCTCATCTGAGATAACACTCAGGTACTGACATGTCCTAGGGAAACAGTCTTGGCTTCATCATCCCCCATCGATGGCTATGTTCTCCTGTTCCTCAACTGACAATCCCCAATCAATGGCTACTACTCTCTTTCCATTCCTCTGGTGACAACCCCCATCAATGGCTACTGTAGTCTTTCTGTTCCTCTTGTGACAATGCAGGAAATTATATATTCTAGTTAAAATACATCTTTCTTCATAAAAACATAGGCTTTCATCCAAACCAATGCAATGTAATGTGACGCTTTCCACTGAAGGACACACTTGCATACAGTAGAAGTACTGCCACAATCAGCAGTATAAGGCTGAAGACGCAACATCTTAGACGTAAGGTCTCTTAGAGTGAAGTTCCAATCTATCTGGCCTTTATTTATGTATTTTATTTTATTTAACATTTGTTAAATGGCTAATCAAACTTGTCCAAATACTGTTTTCAGCCATGACCCAGGCCAGAGGTCATAAACACAAAGAAAACAGTTTTCGTAAAATGATAAACAGCCAAAACATTTACAATTAAGATCAGGATATTTATAGCAAAAATAATGAGAAAGCAAAAGAGGCAAACATACAATATGGGTAGTATCAGTTAAATATGAAAAGATATGTAATAATAATGAGAAAGGAAAAGAAACGAACATATAATATGGGTAGTATAAGCACAGAAATTCATTGTTGAACCTTTTTTTTTTTTTTTTTTTTTACATCGTTGCCAAACGGAGAAAACCTCAGTATGGTTTTGATTAATTAATTTCCTTTTGTTTCAGAGAGTACAGTTTACATTGCCACTTCAAAATTTATGTAAGTAAATTCACATTTTTGGATTTTTTCAATACCACAGAGGTGGCAGAGAAGGTCGAGCTACCCTAAATCACATTTGCCTTTGTGTGACAGTAAATCATTACTACATAACACAAATCTTCCTGAAAAAAAAATGAGATGCTTCATTATTAACATACCTGTTTTGTAAATCTCATAACGTAGAGAAAAGCCTGCTCTCTGATTCGCGTAATCAGACACAAACTTAATATGAATGGCAGGTCCAGAAGAAATGATAAGGGAAGGAGCGATGTTCCCACACAGTTTGCTTCCCACCAAATCTGCAGTTTCACTGTCACCATCACGGAGTTCAATATAGTCATACCTGTAAGGTGGGGGGGTGGGGAATGGGAGACAAGAGGAACAGTCTGTAAATAGGAAGAACATTATTAGCTTCCACAGTTTAGCTTACAAACAGAACCACAAGACTTTAAATGGTCATAACACAAATTTCACACCATCTTGTTTTTTTGCTTGTACTAGTGTTACTCATAAATGTGTTTACCCTGCACTAACACTACATGGGCACCATTCTCAAAACTCATTCATGTTGTCACAGGATGAAAGTGTACATAACATCACAACATTGCTACAGAGGACAGCCAAAAGGTTCATAAAAAGTTTTCAGCAAGCTTTTTACTTTTACATACTACACCAGACACAATTTGTAAAATGAAGCTTTTCTTCAAAAGATTGCTGTAGTATGTTCTAAGTTTGGAAGGAGACTGTAAAAAAATCAGAATTTTCGTTTCTTCAAAGGTTTATTGTAGTGAGTAACATTCATTAAAAACAGCAAGTATAAATGTCATAGCAGCATATTCAAATCAACATAACTGGAAATATGCATAGAGCATAACTATAAGCATGAATATAACAACTTCATCTGAACAACTATTGCATCAGACTTGGCTGCCCTGCTATTCTGAACAAACAAACAAAATAGAGCCAGCATACGGTGAAATCCTAGAAACTTTAATTGGTAAAAACCAAAAAAATTCACAGACCGGTTTCGGCCGGGTCAGTACACAGCCTTCATCAGTGTAAGGTAAAAAGTGAGTGATATTCATGACAATAAATACAACCATCTACAATGTGATTGGTAGATTCAAAATTGCTCATTCAGACCTTGTGGGAACAAACCACCCAATTTTACAATCCATTTTTTCTCTTTGGTGTTTAATATAGAATGCCATCCTGTCTTGTTGCCCATGTTTCCTTTAATGATGTCTATAATCATAAAGGAAAACTTGGCAGAGTGGTGTACTAGATGATGTTTATATAATGCGTTATTGGCTCTTTTGTTTTTGATATTGCTTATGTATTCAGATATTCTGATTCTCATCGGTCTAGAGGTTTGACCAACATAAAATGAGCCACAAGAACATGTGGCCAAATAAACAACCCACTTGCTACTGCAATTAGCAAAGAACTTGAGATTGTATACTAATGAACAATTCCTACTGGAAAATTGTTTAGATTGTATCATTCTAATACAATTTGTACAATGACCACAGGGATAACAACCTATAAGTGGTTCCCCAGTCAAAGTAGTCTGAAAAGATTGTGGTTGCTGAAACGTAATATTGTGTTTGAAATGATTAAAACAAGAACCTAAGTTTTTCCCTTTCCGAAATGAAAATAAGCATTGGTCAGGGATGATATTAACAACATCATGATCATATTGTAAAACATTCCAGTGTCTGTTCACAGCTTGTATGAGTTTGTCAGAATTACGAGCATATGTGGTGGTGAACCTAAACGGAACAGAATTAGTGTTGGAACGGGGCTTGTAGCCTAAAAGATCTTGTCTGTCTAATGAACTGACCAAATTACTGGCACTTGAAACATATCCCATGCCATACCCCCTGGATCTAAATCTGTTAGTGAGATCCTTACATTGTGATTGAAAAGTAGATTCTTGGGAACAAATCCGTTTAATACGGATAAATTGAGATTTGGGGATATTCCGAGCAACATGTGGAGGATGGAAACTAGAGGCATGTAGTATTGTATTATATTCAGGATGTTTCCTGTATACTTCAGTGCCTAAAGTATTGTCAGGTAATTTGGTGATGAGAACATCAAGAAAAGTAATAGAATGTTTATCATAATGGACAGTGAACTCTAAGCCCCAGATATTACTATTTAAATAGTTAATAAACTCAAGCAAACCACAAATGACACCTTTCCATACTAGCCAACAGTCGTCTAAGTAGCGTCTCCAGATGTCCATATATTCCAGATAAGTGTTATTAACAGAGTCATATATGATGTTATTTTCTACATAAGCCATGAAAAGGTCCGCATAAATGGGGGCAAATGAAGCCCCCATGGCGGTACCCTTGGTTTGCCAATAACACTTATTCTGATAAAAGAAGACGTTACTGGTGAGGACAAATCTAGCTAATTCCACCAAAAAGGAACTGAAGCACGGTTGATATAGACCAGCTTTGTCTAACCAATAGGCCAAAGCTTCTAAACCTGCCTGATGAGGGATGTTTGTATATAATGCACAAACATCAAGGGTACACATCAACCAGTCCTCTTCTAGCTGACTGTCAGAAATTATTTGCAAGAAATTGGTGGTGTCATGTAATCTGGAGCATATAGAGCCAAGTAAAGATTTGAGATGTTGAGTAAGAAATATTGAAAGTGGTTCAGTGATGTAACCTCGTCCAGAAACAATGGGTCTGCCCGGCGGCTTGGAAGGGTCCTTATGAACCTTGGGCAAAAAGTAAATGTATTGTATGGCAGGATCATGTACCAAAAGTTGTTGGGCAGTCTGGTTGGTGATGATGCATTCATCCCTAGCCTGAAGAATGAATTCTTCAATTTGTTTCTGGAAACGAGAAGTAGGGTTATTTCTCATAAAGGAATAGTATCTCTCATCCGACAACTGTCGTTGAGCTTCTTGATCATAGTCACACCAATTGAGAATCACAACAGCACCCCCCTTGTCTGCAGTGATGATAACAATATCCTTGTTATTTTGGAGTTCTGAAATAGCATCCCTCTCAGCATTAGAAATGTTGTTACGTTTCAGACATGTGTCAAACTTTGAGAAATGTAGATCTTTAAGAATGTTATTCTGAAACTGATGTACTGATGGATGCATTGGTGGATTGAAAGAAGATTTGTGATAAACAAATTTACCACTGTTTTGATTCCCTGAATCACCAAAATACAGTTTAAGATTTAAATTTCTACAAAAAGATATCACATCTTGAGCTTGAATTTCTTCAGAAACCAAAAAACCGGGTACAAAGGAAAGAGCTTTATTTAAGACAGACAATTGGGTGGGTGTTAAAACATAGTTAGACAAGTTAAGAACATTGTTGTTGGCAATTATTTCTGCATGACCATTTTCAGAAGACCTTGTATGTTGTTTATGTTGTCTGTGTTTCCTCCCGCCCCGCTTGTATCTGGACCTAAAGGGATATTGTTGGGTGTCCTTTTGGGGGTCAGTGATCCTAAAACTGACTGTGGTTCACTGTCCGTCCCTGATGAAACATCATCAGTAGAGGAACCTGAAAAAGTACCTGATTTTTTGAGGATAGAGCGTGGTCTCTTCCTCTTGGGGGTCCTGGTGGGGGTGGATGTAAACCTGACTTGTTTGGTATTAATAGCAAAGGGGTTGGCATTCAGATAGTCCCTCTCGTCCCTCTAAAATTTTTTAATTTTTCTGGTCCGTAATTGTTCCTCAAGGTTGTTCAAATCAGCAGCAACTTTTTGTAATTGAGTTTCAAAAAAAGTTTCACCCTCAAAACATTTGATGTCATCCACCAACTTGGTAACAATTCCAATTTCAGAGTCGATAACCCTATCATGGAAACTAGATAAGGCTTCGACAAAGGACATGGTGGCCTGCTGTTGTATTGAGGTCCACTGTTCAGTCAACTCCTGATCTGCAATCCCAACATGGGGTTGGATGCGTATCCTGAGACCTCTGGGGGTAATTCCCTTAGCCATATAGGCCTTGAACAGTTTTGAGTGCCATATATTGGATCTGAGTATTCTCAAATGTTTATTTAGTTGTTCAAAAGATAATAAACATTGGGCTGCAGGATCCAATTGGACAGAATTGCTGGAATTGCCCATTTCAACGGAACCAAGGCCAAAAGGCCTAAGGTCCTCCCTATCATCAGACCATTTCGACACCAAAGTTGAAATATCCATATCAGTGATTAGTAGACTGACAATAATAGTATAAAACTACGTCAGAAGCAAAAATACAAATAAAAGGGACAATAACAGCCTCAAACCAACAACCTCAAAATAAGAGCTGTGTCCCAATATCAGAATAAAGGGAAGTACAAAACTCCCATAAGAAAAAATTTTGGGGTATTAAACAGAATAATCATTGAAGTTTTTAATGTTGAAAAAATAATAATATGTGGAACTCAATACAACAGCAAGGCCATGCCATAAGTGTAAAAAAATCCTAGGATGAAACTCTAAATAGATTGGTCAGACTGAATAACAAGTCAGTCTGAAAAGAATAAAATATAATGTCTGCTGAGAAGAAACAACCCAAGTACATCAAAACAACAGTTGGTGGGATGCAAGGGATATGCCAAATATGACCAAATAAGAATAATAATACTGCCAAATAACTAGCAGCTAAATATATAGACCACCATAGAAAATGTCCAAAAGGAAAAGGGGAAAAAATATATATGTTATCCTCCACACAAAGTGAAACTGGACTTATATGTAATGGTTATATATAAAAATGATAACACCTATCCCAAGAATGTAATATCCACATAGAGTATGAATGAGAGCTGTGAGTGTAATATATGAGAAAATTTTACAATAATAGTATATTGATTGTTCATATTCAGGACCCAGACACAGATGGGCAGGAATTATTTCTGATGCTCCCCCAGGCTATAAAAAAAGAGAAAATAGCAATAAAGCCTGCCAAAATGTTGGGAACCTAACCATGGTATAAAAATAAACTAGCAAAACAATGGTATGTACATGAATACTTTTGCGACCCCTTGAAAACAATATAAGATGATACATTCATAAGCAATGACACTGTATAATACTATATGTCAGGAAAAGGGGTACAACAAACCAAAAGTATCAACTGTAGTAAGAGATATTATATGTTGAATAACTAAAAAGTTATCCTAGATACAAGAATAGGTGTACAAAACCTATCCCTGTTTTGCTGCTGCTATTCTGAACACCATATATAATATCTTTTCAGCTCAGTGATTTTCCTCTATAGAGTAAATCCACACACCCCCAACCTTGGTTCTCAGGCTATGTCTTGTTTTGTAGCCTCGCAGGTGCCTGACCGGTTCATTATTTAACATTTTATAATAAGTCTAATAATAAGTCTAATAACTACTTTAAAATGGAAATCCCTAATCCAACAGTTGGCCCCGAGGTCCCTGACGAAAGTCTGTAGGGACCTACTTCTGTAGTTACCTCACAAATATATCTTATCTGTACGACCAACCACTATAATCTGGTTCAAACATATGGGCTTCGTGTTACCTTCTAATAGAAACTTGGCAAAACAAAATCTACAGAGTGATATTATAATGCTTAATGCTATCAAAATCAATATGATTACTAGAAGGTATTTTAAAACTGTCCCAGCCCCAACCCCGGAATAAGCTTGCAGTCCAGTTTGTTCTTGAGGTGTCACCAATACTTTGCACCTTAGTCATTACTTCACTCATAATCTGCAAATGCGTCTGAATAGATTCACTTTTATCTGGTATATAACTGCAGCATTCCGATCAACCCACAAGTCCCATGATGGGACACCAGCAGGTAATCAAGGGCCATACGGTTCTAGAGGACCACCATACATACCATGGTCATTTCCAAAGTAATGTCCTTTATGCTTTCAAAGGTACTATTGGCTAATACCTCCAGTAACTTTGCTAAATTGCACAGTTCCCAAATGGATTTAACAGCTCCATATGCAGGAAGTATACCTGCTCCAACTATTACCCCATCACCTAGATCCATAGCTTTCAGAGTCTTCAAATCCAAATTCTGATGTATATGTGATGTATCTAAAACCTGCACCTTATCCTGGAAGTCAGTTTCCAGGTCTCTTTTGACTCTGTGGTTTCTGAAACTTACTGAACCAGGTAGTTCTTTAAAATGTCTTATGGCTGGTATTACATATCGTATATAACACGGGCCATAACAATTTGGTGGTAGCCATTTACAGGCTCTGTTCCCACACACAATACATGTGCCTTAATGCATAGTTAGAATGCCAACCCTGTTGTTCCAGAAGTAGCATGAAAAAAATGCCATATACAGTTTCAACTTGTTTCTAAACACTGTAATGGTAAAATTACACTGACTACTGCCTATGCTTTTTACCTTAGGAGTTGGTACATCGTTGTACCATGATTCCTCTCTCTTATAGCAAATGAACCCTTTTTGTGTTGACCACAGAGTGAACTATTGGGTACTACTAACATTTATTTCCTCAAATATTGTACTATTCAGTTCGTTTCCTTTATTATATAGCCTGGCTGGCATGATGGCTATTTCCTGAAGAGTAATTGAAACTGATACTAAAGGAATGCCTTTCCCTGCCACTGGTGCATGCACACAAATCCAACATTGGGATAAATTGAAAGCATTTGCATAGGTAAACTGTAAACTGAAGCTTTGTAAATGTATTATAAGCTGGATACCAGTCTTTCCATTTTAGCACTTCCCTTTTTGCCCGTTGAAGTTCTGGAGCTATAACCTGAACCCAAAACTCAGTTTGTGAAACTTGATGTTGTAATGTTACTACCTTACATGAATACAAACCCGCAGCTGCCTTATACACTTGTGTCAGTACTAAAGAAAATATGCCTTCAGAGGTTTGAGACAAATCAATGTATATTCTACTGGCAAGCTGTCTACTAAAAAGTCTGCAACATTTATAACATTCCATACAAACAAAGTATTATTATCTCTACTCCATTGATACTCTACTATATTTAAAGAAATGTCAAAAAAAAAAAAAACAATAGGCTATAAAAGTTTCATTCTCTGGCACATAAATTGTTTCACAGTCACTTGTCATCTTCAGGTGTAGCTCTTCTGCCTGTAGTCCATTTGCACTAGATGAATGAAGCATCCCACACCTCGCAAAGTATACAATCAAGCCAAGCAACAATACCAAGGTGAGCCCTACACTCCATCGTCCCAAGTCACTGCTGAGGAATTGGAAAGACCTCCCTACAGTTCCAATGTCCTTTGCTGTGTCCCTTGTACAATTAGGCCTTCCAATCCTCCCCTCACCCATCTCTTGTGCAAGGCTGGATGATTGCTGTTGACAGATAACCATTTCAAAAAAGTATATTAAAAAAATCCAAAGCAGGCAATGTCTTCTGTAGTACGACCTGTAAAGCACAAAAAGCAGTATCACTTTCTTGAATTTGCATATGCACTTTGAACAAGCTTTAATTGATCAATGTGTACAATTTTACATTTCCTGTCTCTGTAGTTCTTATCAATCCTCTTGATTTGATACACTAGAGACCCTACCTGTTTGACTATAGTGTGTGGTCCTTCCCAATTTGAAGCAAAACAGCCTCCAGACACAGATCGCTTTAGCATGACCTGTTGGCCCTGTTTCAACTGAACAATGTCAGCTGGATCTCCTAACATTTTGTACATCCTGCCTGCATGAAATAGACTCATGTCGTTGATGGATTCCTACAAAGCTTGTAACCAAACCTGGTGATTTGTCACTGTACAGTAAGAAGGCTCTGAATCCAGAGATGGGTCAAAAGGAAAATTCAATGGCATTTTTCTTCCTGTTATTAACTCAAATGGTGAAATTCCTGGCTTACCATTAGGTGATGCTCTTATTCCCAGCAAACAGCTGGCAGATGCATGACCCAGTTAGGTTCCTTCTCCATACAAGCTTTAGTAAGTTTCCCCTTAATGGTCTCCTATTCATTCTTTCTACTATTCTGTTAGACTGTGGGTGATATGGAACATGGAATCTCTGCTGTATCCCTAACAGGTTACACACTTCTTTCATAACCTGACTTGTGAACTGAGTACCATTGTCAGATTCAATTATCTGGGGCAATCCCCAGTGGGAGAAAATACTATTCCATAATGCAGATGCTGTAGTTTTTGCTGTCTTGTCCTTAGCGGGAATAGCTTCCACCCACTTGGTAAAAGTGTCTGCCACTACCAACAAATATTGGTAACCCCCTTTTGCTGGAGGAAGAGGTCCTGCAAAATCTATCTGTATACTGTACCATGCTCCCTCTGAAACTGGCACTCTCTGCGACTTGGGTATTTTCAACATAGGGTTAGTCTACAGACATATTATAACACTCCTCCTGAATTTCTTTACATAGTTTTTACAGCTGAGGATTCCAAAACGTATACTTTATGATAGGCCAAATTTTTTGAAAACCTACATGACCTAGTAGCTAATGGTTGTACTTGATTAGCTGCTAAGCCAATAATTTTGGTACACAGGGCAAAAGTGCTCCTTGTTCTGTTTTATACACATACAACTTTACTCCCAGGAATGGACTGGCAACTTCGCATTGTGCCCTTTTGTAAGCATTCCCCTGCATGTCTCTGATCTTTGCCAGACCTGCCTAAACTGTTGAGCCCACTTGGCTCACCCCTGTTATACCTTCCACCTTAATCTCCTCCCACTGCATTGGGTATAGAGGAATCCCCTCCTTGGCAACTTTTTTTTTTGCTGCCGCATCAGCTATAGAATTGCTAATAATGTGAAGATTACTTTTACTTGATGTGCCATTACTTTGCAGATGCTCCATTTATTTCTGTTTTTCCACCCTAAGTCATTTAATTCCTTCAGAACTGCTGCATGCTGTAAAGGTTTACCTTTGCTGTTCACAAATTCCCTCCTAGCCCAAATTTCCACATATATGGTCAGGGCTGTTACTACATAGGAGCTGTTACTAATAATGTTTAACTGACTGTCTCCATACTGCTTTATAGCATACAGCACAGACTCCAGCTCTGCTCGTTGGGCTGACAGATACCCAGGAAGCTTAATCATTCCAGTCACTGGTTGTGTATTGTTAGTGTAAACTGTAAACCTGTATAATATGTGCCTTCCTCATAAAATCTTGACCCATCCACATGCACACACCTGGCCTCTGTATTAAATTGGTCTGAAAAAGGTGAATTAGGAACCTTCTCCATCTGTTCTTCACAGACAAGAGGAGTTCCTTCATAAAGCAACTGTTGAGACAGGTAATATTTTCCCCAACCTCTACTGAAATGTTCATCTATTCTAAAACTATAATCCACTTAGATAATGTGGCGTAATTCACAGCTCTATGTCTGTTTGAATACAGTAGGGTCTTGACTGTATGGTGTGGTGTTTGCACTATTATTGGAGAGAACTGTGTTATAAATTCTGACTGCTGAATTCCCCATTACATGGCTAACAAAGCCTTTACACAAGGGTGATAACCTTTCTCCACTGATGTCAACATTCTGCTGAAAAAGGTAATAGCTCTTAGACTGGTCTGAATTCCCTGGTATGTGGGTATCTCTGTAGCAGGCCTGCAGAAATGCTGTCATTCCCTGCTGCTGATATGATTAGTTCAGTAACTACTGGCAGCTTTTGCTTCAGTTTCTCCACTGACTTCTCTCTTGCTTTTGACCATACCAAAATTGTAGTACTGGGCACCTTGATATTAATCATTTTATACAGTGGGTCTACCCAGACTGCATAATATTTTATAAATTCCCTATTATAATTCATGATTCCTAAAAACTTTTGTAAATCCTGAATGGTGGTAGGTAAGGGCATGCTCAAGATAGACTGCACTCTTTCTCTGCATATGGACCGAACCTGGGCCTGTACAGTTACCTGCAAAAATTTGACCTTCTGCTGCTTTAACTGCATTTTGCTGGCATTGACTTTGAACTCAGCTTTCTGTAAAGCCAGTAAGACATCATAATATCTGCAAATGCTCCTTCTCTGTTTCTGGCTGCATCAGGATATCATCTGTATATTGCAACACTACTGTCATAATTCAATGGCCACTGTACCCGTGCCAATGTCTGATGAAACAGCACTGGAGAATTTATAAAACCCACTGATAGGTGTGTCATTACCGTGTATCCTCAAAGGTAAAAGCAAACTTTTTCTGTGAAGATTCGGCTAGAAGTATAGCAAAATATCCATTTGCTAAATCAGTAACTGTAAACCACTTACTCTGTCGATCTAGTTTAACAGCCACTTGAGGTGTACCAGGCACAACATGTGCTGCTGGAGTTGTGAACTTATTTACTAGCCTCAAGTCTAATACCAATCTGTAACTACCAACCTTCTTCTTTACTGGCCACATGGGTGAATTACATGGGCTTGATTCCCTGACTATAATACCTTTCCTTACCCAGTCTGTAATGCATTTATAAATATCCTCCACTGCTTCTTCTGGAATGGGGTACTGCTTCTGATAAGGTGGTAACCTGTCTGTAGACTCCTCTGTCCTTACAGTGGCGTTGGGAACCAGACCACAATCTGTTTTATCTTTAGCCCATAATTCTGGAATTCTTGCATCAACTGATATTTTAAATTCTGCCCCTGCTCTGTGCAGTCTCCTGCACACAGTTTTTCAACATTTATTTTCTGTCTGTACAACTGTACAGATCATGGCATTTTTATTTTTCCACAATATCTTGTTACTAAAATCTAACACAACACCTAATTCTGACAATGTCCATTCCCAGAATGGTACTGTCACACTAGGGATGTAACAAGAATTTTGCTGTTATCCTTTTTCCGGGCTGACTGGCTTTATTTAAGAAGCTAATCTCCAAAGGCCTGCTGCTGACTGCAGCTACCTTTGACCATTCAAACCCTGGTAGCATGAGAACTGTACTCGGGTCCTCTGGCAGAGGTCTGTTTGTAACTGAAACTGAAGCCCCTGTATTAAGTAACACACTGTGCCACAATTCCTTTTCCATGAGTAATGAAATGTATGGTCTGCCATCCTTTAAAAACTAGAATGAGGTCAAATACACTAACTTATATGGTGCTGAACCATTACAGCCTTTATACATATTCTGAATATTTTGTATATCACTAGCAACATTAACTTGAGTTACACCATATTTTTGATCATTTGTCGGGTTTGGACTCTGAACACCACTTACGTCATTCACCCTGTCACTGACCACAGTGGCCTGTCTTGTTTTTGAAAAGCTGACAGTATTTTCTCCCTCTACCTGTGCACTATGTGCACTCCCTTCAGAAAACAATAAAAAAGAAATTATGTTCTTACCATAATGTTCCATGTGAATTGTTCATCTCGCCTTTGTTCTTACACACGGGTTTGGAGCCGATCCTCGGCTCCTAGTTGGCCACCTCACAAGCTCTGCATCTGAAAGAAAGCTCGAGGCACAGTCTATATCCCATGATCCTCCTCTACCATACCTCAGATCTAGTTTGCAGGAAAAACCAAGAAAAACAGTACTCAAGACTGCGTCTGACTCTCATACAATCAAACCTACTAGAAACTGAATACTATAAGAACCACCCCCAGATAGGCAAATAGAGAATAGGCTGCTTACTGAGGAGTTGGTAAAGAAGGCCATTTAGACAAACCAATCAGACACTAGTCATACCCGTTCTTCCAGAACGTGGTGGGGGATGGAGGGAGGGATTGTAAGAACAGAGGCGAGATGAACAATTCACATGGAACGTTATGGTAAGAACATAACTTCTTTATGTGAAATTGTTCGATCTCGCCGTTTGTTCTTACACACGGGTAGCGTCCCTAGCTCCGTTACCCTTTACCCTGGGTGACTTATGGAAGAACGTTCCTGAGTACAGTGGAACCAAATGATGCTCTGTCCTTGGAGGACCTGTCAACTTTGTAATGAACGACAAATGTATGAGGTTTTGCCCACGTAGCCGCTGCACAAACAGTATCCAGCAGGAGAAGAACGGCATGGGCAGAAGACGTAGAGACGGCCCTGGTAGAATGAGCCTTAGGCTTGAATGGAAGTGGTTGCTTTGAAGCAGAATAAACAAAATTTATGCAGTCCGAGAGCCATTTGGATAATGTCCGCTTGGTCACTGCCATGCCTTTCTTATTTTCTGCAAAAGACACGAACAGTTGGTCCTATTTTCTATAGTCTTTTGTCCTGTCCAGATAAAATCTCAATTGTCTATGCACATCCAACTTGTGTAGCATGTATTCCAATTTGTTTGAATGATTTTTGAAAAATGTGGGTAGTTCAATGGATTGATTTATGTTAAGAACTGAGCATACCTTCGGAAGAAAGGACGGATTAGTACGTAAGGAAACTCTATCAGGGTGAAAAATCATGTATGGTGGTCTGACTGACAGTGCTTGGAGCTCTGAAATTCTCCGAGTCGTGGTAATAGCGATGAGAAACAAGGTCTTCCATGACACACATTTAATTGAACAGGCTGACGCTGGTTCAAAAGGTGGTAGCATAAGCTGAGACAACATCAAATTCAAATTCCATGGGGAGATCGGTTCACGAATGGGTGGTCGGAGGTGGAAGGTACCTTTCATGAATGCTCTACAAAGCCTGTGAGACATGATTGAAGAATCCCCTTCACCTACATGAAAATTTGATATGGCCGCTAACTGTACCTTTATCGTAGAAGTAGAGACTCCTTCGTCAAACAGTGTAGATAAAAATTCTAGAATTTTGTGTATCGGGGCTATCAAGGGGTCTAAACCTTGTGTAGATGCCCAGCAAGCAAAACGTTTCCATTTGCTCTTGTATAGTTTCCTGGTAGAAGGTTTGTGAGAAGAAAGCAGAATGTGCTGTACTGAAGGAGACAAAAACTTTGACCTGGCTAAGTTGGGAAGTGGAGCAGCCAAGCTGTCAATTTGAGGGATCGTAGGGGCAGATGAGGAACTCCTGACGAGTGAGTCAAAAGGTCTGGCTCCTGGTCCAGAATCCATAGTTCCTCCATCAGGTGGGCATGAAGAAAGGGAAACCAGATCTGTCGAGGCCAGAATGGTGCTATGAGTATGATCATCCTTTCCAGGTTCCTGGCTTTCTGTAGAAATTTGGGAATCAAGGGCACAGGAGGGAAAGCATATAGGAGACCCGGGGGCCAATCGTGCACTAGTGCGTCCCTGGGGGCATCCCCTGGAGGGGGGAAGAAGGACAAAGTAGCTTCTGCATTTGGCATTCAAGGGGGATGCAAAAAGGTTGTAGCAAGGCTGGCCCCATCTGCGGAAAATTCTTTCCTCCACTAGGTTGTTCAGGGACCACTCGTGAGGTAACAGGATGGCTCTGCTCAACCTGTCCGCAATGACGTTGGATGACCCCGGGATGTGCGTTGCTATCAGAAAACGACCTGTGGACGCTGCCCATTGCCAAATTCTCAGGTCCTCTCCGCATAATGGATAAGATCTGGTTCCGCCCTGCTTGTTTATGTACCAGACCATTGACATATTGTCCGTCTGAACTGCCACTCTTCCCAGAGGTAGAGAGTCGTGAAAGTGTTGCAACGCTAGGAACACTGCTCTCAGCTCCAGAACATTGATATGCAGGTTGCACTCTATCCTGGACCACTCTCCTTGGACTGTTCTCCCCTGAAAAAGCCCCCCCACCCCATCAGGGAAGCGTCCATGGTTTCTGTGGCTATAGGACTGGGTAATACAAACGGACGACCCATCGTTAGGTCCTGGCTGTTTAGCCACCATTGAAGATCCTGCTTGCAAGATTCCGTGATCGAAGTGTGGTGAGACAGAGGGAGTTGTTGGAACGACCACTGCGCGAAGAGTAGCCACTGGAGGATTCTCATGTGCATCCTGCCGAGGGGAACTGCAATCAACGTGGCTGACATCAAGCCCAGTACTTTTAGCACTTGTGCCGCAGAAACTTTTCTGCTCCGTATCAGAATAGCGACCTGGTCTTTGAGGGTTGATACTCTTGTTTGCGGGAGTTTGATTAGCCTTGTAGTAGTGTCTAATTCTGCCCCTATGAATGAAATATGCTGTGAGGGCAATAAGGCAGATTTTTCAAAATTTATAGAAATCCCTAAACGGGAACAAAGGTTGATTGTGTATTCTCTGGCTTGTAGTAGACGATGCCTGGTGGTGGCGGTGAGGAGCTAGTCGTCCAGATATGGAAACACCTGGAATCCCATCCGCCTCAGGTGAGACGCCACTACTGCCATGCATTTGGTGAATACCCTGGGGGTGGAGGTGAGACCAAAGGGCAGTGCTCGAAATTGGAAATGACTGGCTCCCAGCTGGAAGCGCAGATGATCCCGGGAAGCTCTGGCCATTTTGATATGGTAGTAAGCATCCCTGAGATCTATAGAGCACATCCAATCGTCCTTCTGTAGGAATGGAAGGATCAATTGTAGTGTGACCATCCAGAATTTTTCCTTCTTCACGAAGGTACTGAGTTTGCTGAGGTCCAAAATTGGCCTCCAGTCCCCTGTTTTCTTTGGAACTAAAAAGAACCTTGAGTAAGTTCCGGATCCTATCTGGTCCGCCGGGACTGGTTGGATGACTGTTTTTTCGAGCAGCCTTTTTATTTCTATGGCTGCTTGATTTCGCAGACTGGGTGGAACATCTGGAAATCTCCTTTGATGGGGGGGTATTGTGATAAAGGGAATATTGTATCCTCTGGTTACTATGCTTTGTACCCAAGAATCCGTTGTAAGACTTAGCCAGGCGTCTGGGTATAAAGCTAAGCGACCCCTGACTGCCTCCAGAGTATGACAGTCGGGCCTCCCTTCAGGAGTGCTGGAAGGGCTTCCCAGGGACGCTATCCCTGTCGCCCTGGTTCTGCGGACCCCCTCTGCCGCCTGGGCGGCGTCTTCCATTTCTGCCTCCTCCTCTGCCTCTGGAGGGTGCGTCGCTCTGTGTGGGCTGGTAAGATCCTTGAGTTTTACGGAACCACATTTTTCCGCCTCTTTGCCCTTTGGGGTATGGTCTGGTCGGGACGGAAAAACGGACCCCTACGACAGACAGGGTCTTACCTTCTTGCTCACACCGAGTGAGAGTCTCCTTTACTTTGGGACCAAACAGGGTGGCACCATCAAATGGGGCATTGGTAAAGGAAGACTTGAAGGCTTCCGCAAAGGAGCAAAGGCACATCCAGGATTGTCTCCGTAGAGCAATCGCTGAAGCTGCAGCCCTACTCGATCCTTCAGCTGCAGATGAAATGAGCCTCATGGATGAGTTTACTATCAAAGTGAGGGTGTTAAGTTGTGCTGTTACCTTTTCGGAGACAGCAGCATCTGTGTTACCCTGGAGAGTATCTCCCAGCTCTTTAATGAGATCTCTCTGAAGTCGTGTAAAATGCGTGAGGTAGTTCAGCGAACGCATTGAAAAAGTTGCTGAACTGAAAACGCGCTTCCCGTATCTGTCCATAGTCCTGGAATCCTTATTAGAAGGATGAACAGAGGAAGATGACTCTGACATTTCCTTCTTCGTGGCTGCCGGTACCACCATAGCATCCACTGGGACTCCTTTTGTAAGGTAAGCCTTGTCTCGGGGAGCAGTAATGTATTTGTTCGGCTTCCTAGGGACTGCTTCCACTGTATCTGGGGTCATCCATGCCCTTCGAGCTATTAGCTCCATCAGTTCATCAAAGGGTGGGGTCACCCAGGAGGTAGAAGGTTGAGCCCCAAATGCCTTCAGCAACACCGATTCGTCCTCAGTGGGGGCAATGGTCTGCCAATCACCCCTCTGTTTCAAAATCTCCAGAATGTCAGCAAAAGAGACATCCTCTGAGGGGGACTGTGGGGACCCCTCTGGCTCCTCCAAATCGGTGTCCAATGTGAGTGATTCTTGTGGGGAATCAATGTGCCTCCTCTTGCACAGTCTTTTCCTCGGGACTTCATCAGAGGGGGCATCTGGTGAGGCTTCCAAGGTACAGGGGACACCCTCTGGGGTTGGCTGAGGCATTGGGTCTCTACGCTTGGTTGGGATCGCTGGTACAGAAACAGAAGGAGAAGATGACTCCGATGAGGTGAATGTCTTTTCAGACAAGACCTTCCTCATAACGTCGAAGGCACCAGAGCCCTGGGCCAAGGACTCCACCAGATCCAAAGAACACGGTAGTTTCCCCGAGACCGGGACCATGGCTCCGACCCCGAGGATGGAGCCGAACTAATCTGAGCCGAGGCCCCGAGAGGAAGAGTCTGAACTGAAAGCTCGGTTCGACTCTCGGCCCCAGAACCAAGGAGAGATCGTCGGCTCCGTGACTCCTCGATGGGCTCCGAGGGAGTCGAGGTCAGTGGTGCCGATCGCACAAAAGTAGGCTTCGGCACCGAGGGTTCTATGATCATTGGTTCTTCTTCTGCCGGCTCCGAAGACTCGAAGGGTCTCAGAGGAGGATCTGCTTGAGATACAGGGAGGGCTTCCAGTTTCGAGACCAACTGGGACGAAACCGCAATTAACTTGGACAGAGCCGTATTCTTCATGAGCATCTGTACCACATGATCCACGTCAGTATCCGATAAGGGTCTGGAAGAATGGGTCGAAGGGGCCGAAGATGTCACCGACCGAAGGATCGAGGGTGGAGGCACCTCTGACACCGGCTCCAAGACCTGGGGCTCGATAAGAGATAATCGCTCGGTGCTTGGCCCCGAGGTCTGTGGAGCCGGCAACCGAACCTTAGAAGACGTGCTCAGAGCCGATGACTTGGGCTCCAACACCTTCGAAGTCTTCGACACCTTTGAAGACTTAGATGTCTGATCAGCCTTTTCCAAGGCTTCTTGAAAATCAGGCTTTAATAAGCCCCTCTCTATCAGCTTCCTGCGCCTTTCCATCATGACCCTTCCACTGAATGAGTGACAAATAGAGCAGTCCTCCTGCAGGTGGAGAGGGCCAAGACAGTAGACGCAGGAAGCATGGTTGTCAGTGATGGACATCTTCTGTCCACACTGACACCTTTTAAATCCAGATTTAACTTTTTCAGACATGGCTGAAAAGAAACACTTTACTAAGCAATCAAAGGTTATAACGATAATTATATAACTCTAGGTTACTAATGATTATGAACAGTCCTAATTAACTATTAACTATAGATATATGAAAATAAGACTATGATATATATATATATATATATATAGGAATAATGAGTAAATATCAAACACACAACTATTAATTAGCTAAATACTAGGAGAAAGTTTACTAAGTTCTAGTACTACTAACTGTCACAGCCCTGACAGAAAAAATAGGCTTAAGCCCAAGATTATCTATATAAATCTCTAAAGATAATTAAACCTGGCTAAATATACACACACACACTAATCTAAGTATAATACTAGTAAAAAGTTTTAAACAGTTCTAATATTAGCAAAAAATTAGAAAAAAATAGCAAATTTTTTAACTGGCCCGAGCTCTCTCGATGCGATCAGCTGCAGCAGCAAACTAGATCTGAGGTATGGTAGAGGAGGGTCAAGGGATATAGACTGTGCCTCGAGCTTTCTTTCATATGCAGAGCTTGTGAAGCGGCCGACTCGGAGCCGAGGATTGGCTCCGAACCCGTGTGTAAGAACAAACAGCGAGATCGAACAATTTCACATTCAGTGTCAACTTTACTGGGAGTAGCAGCTGTAGGAATTGTCGGTGTTGTGTCTGGTTCAGATTTCAAACCATCCAGACAAGGATACAGTGAATTATATTGTGAATAACGAGGTGGCTTGTCAGTAATCTCACTCACCGCCCCTACCCTCAGATATTTTAACCTGTCCAGCTTTATTGGAAACAACTAGAACTAAATCATTAATACGAGCTTTTACACATTTATGTTTTTATGTCCAGTATTTAGGACACTATATATTTTTTTACATACCCAAGCTTTTTACAAAAAAAAAAAAAAAAAAAACATTTAACTTCTGGGACGGGTGAAGTCTGTTTCACTGCTGCAATGTCAGTATCTACAGAAGAAATCTTATTACTGACATCTGATGCCTGCAAAATTTGTTTCTGTCTAACCAGTACATGGACAGCTTTTTCTAAGATCTTGGCTGTAGCAACTACATTTAACTTGATAGCTGTTTCAAGTCTCTGAACTCTTTGCAAAAAAGCTTTAATCACTTGTTTCTGTACAGCATCCTGTTTCATGTGTTTGTCAGAGTAATTGTGCACCATGGCAGCTAAAGAAAACAATGCCGCAGTTTCCATAAGATTATTTGTTCTGGTTATTCTGAATTGATCTAGCAACCTAGGGTCAAAACACGTTTTTTGTGTCAAAGCTTGTAAAGCTGTATTTAGCTGGGCACGAAGGTTATGAAGAGATAGGTCATGTAGTTTAATGCAAGTCTTAAGATTCTTAGGCAGAAAAGCTTTAAAACATTTTGACAATTTGTAGTGTAGTAACAGAGACAAAGGGGCAAGGGGCAGCTTTAGCAGAAGACACAATCTGAGGGATTTGTTTACAAACAGTAAAACAGCTGTTTCCTCATTAACTGAGAGATTAAGCTTGACGCAATGACTTAATTTAATCATTCCAGGGAGAACAGAACCCCCGCCTGACAGACAGCTGCTTCAGTAATTGACTAAATATAAATAGGCTGCAAGCCTAATGGGGCTAATCAATTCAACAAAAGAAAATTGCATTTTATATATGCATACATACACATACTCGTACAGAAACACACACATATACATGTATGTATATAATATGCTGTATGTCTACTGTGTAAAATTCTGTACTTTACATCATTACTAGGTATTAGTAATGCATACATTAAACTAGCAATGTTCACATTCTTATATTTTGCTATTTGCCATACCGCACTTCTTACAATTTCTATATCCTGATGTCTAGAAATACAGACACCAAATAGTTCGTAATGTAGTCACATCAAAATGCAGAACTGAAAATACTGATAAAAACTCCCAAATACACATTAAATTAATCACAAAAATAGACAAGCATTATATTTCTGTGATCAGTTTACACTAAAAATACAATCAAATTAAACCCTAAACCATAGCAATATCATAGAATGCAGTTTGTCTGAATATCAGTAGTGTTTTTCTAAGGTAAGTGTGGGGTTAGGGTCTATATTATATATTCGAAGTTTCAAAACTTCAAACCTCAATGTTCGACAACATATGAGTGAAGTTTGAAACATCGAAAATATAATAAAAAATTTAAAAAGAAACTTACCTCAATACTGAGTTGAGGGGCAAGCCCCCCTGTGCCCTCCACACCTCCCTACTTAAATATACCAACTCCGAGATCGCACTTCACGTGCAGAAAAGGGAAATTTTCCCATTCTGCACCGTACGGAGCTGTTGATTTTCACCTTCGAACTTTTTAACGTTCGATAATATGGTGTTGACCATATGACATTCGAACTTTAAAACATTTGAATAATTAATAGAAACTCTAGGATTATGGGCACCTGTGCTACCTTATTAATGCAAGATAACCCTAACTCTAACCCCACACCTTACCTTACCTTAGAAAAATCCTTTCTGTAACACTACCACTACACAAGATAGCCACACACACACACACACACACACACACACACACACACACACACACACACACACACACACACGTAAATGTGTGTATGTATGTTGTACTGAAGTGAAAGAGTGTCAAGTGCTTCCTCAAAAAAGATACCCCAGGAAAAGCTATTCAGTTCTGAACTAAATTACAGAAATGAGCCTGTTTTTAAGTAAGATCAAGTGACTCAGAACTCAAGCAATGAATTAGCAACAGCATACCTCTCAAGCTGCAGGCATCAAAATCTAGGACAAAGACTCTTGAAAAACAGGCATATCTGTCCAAAAATCTATTCACATAATTAACATAAAATCTGCACACTGAACAGAACAGTGCTACTTAGAAACATAAGTTTAAAAAAGTACAAAATGACCCAAAGATAAACACATTAGTGTTTTTGTTGTAAGATGAGAACATTCTAAAACAATTCTTCCTTCTCTGAGTATACTACATGCCCTGTGTCAAATATTCATTTGTTCTGAAGTGAATGGTAAAAAATAGGCCATCCAGAAGGCATGTGAGCCTGTTGATGTTACCTAGGAATATCGGCCCATATGCCTGAATTCAGAAGCCATTTCAAATTTACGTCTTGCAAAGGTATGCCATGACATTTGCCTGTAGCAACTTTTATTTTCATGTAATGTAATGTTTGTCACTGCACGAGACTACATTGGGGGCTCAAGCATAAACAAGTGACCCAAAGAATTATTTTCCTGGGGAAATACACAGAAAGTACAGTTGTGTAAGTACTCCTGACAAATGGGTTGTCACCACTTATGTCCAGTTGGGGTACCAAAACATTACCCTCCCTGGGTGTGATGTATGACCACAGCTTGTATGCACTGGGGTATAAAAATGGATATACAAGTGTGGATTGTCAGACTGTCTCCAACTCAGTTGCCTGAAGACTCCTAAGAAATAAGACTGGTCAGCTAGGAGGGGTGTAGCTCAAAATAGTAAGAAAACTCCCCCATATCCATGTAAGGAATAGAGAGAGAGATAGAGACAAATAATGACTGGGTGATACAGAGAAGACTGGATGGAGGGAGGGAAGGAATACTGCAGCAGTGATTGGTAGGACATCTACTGTTATGATAACGTTTTTAAAAATGTACTATGTCCTGACTGAAATCACTGTTGCAGTATTCCTACAAAATTCCTAGAGCTGGAAGAGGTAATGGTGTTTGGTTATTGAGTAGAAAAGTTGTCCAGTAGCCTGGACAGGACTGACCTACCACAGGCTGCCCTGATCCGAGAGAAATCATCAATTTTGCTGTGTTTGTTAAAGGTGTGTACACAGGACCAAATAGCTGTCTCTAAAATACACTTGGAGTCTACCCTTTTGTGTAAAGCCCCCTGAGGAGGTAACTGACTAATGGAATGTGCTCTAGGCAGGAAGGCAGGGTTTTACTGTAGTGTGAGTAGCAAAAAGAGAGCCTTAGTAATCCAGGATGCAATAGTTTGTTTGGAGACTGCCTGATCCAGCTTAAAGGGCATAAAAAATATGAAAAGCTGGTCAGTCTTTCTGAAGGATTTTGTTTTATCCAGGTAAAAGCTGGAGTTGCCTGTGAATGTCTACAGAATGCAGTATACTTTCCCTGTGTTTTAGGGATTGGGAAAGAAAGTGGGAAGACGAATAGCCTGATTGAGGGGCAGTTTGTTCACTACCTTAGGCATAAAGGATGGGTTAGCCCTGTCTGTCACCCTGTCTTTGTGTAACATAAGAAAGTGGGAATGGCCATGAGTGCTTGTAGCTCAGAAATTTTCCTGGCAGTGGAGAAGGACAACAGGAGGATGGTTTTCCATGTGCAGGACTTCAAGGAAGCAGAGGAAGCTGGCTCAGCGAGAAGCGGAGCAAGCATTTGAAGCAGAAAATTAATATCCCAGGGGGAGAGATGGGTTTCCTTGGGGGGTTAAGGTGCAGAACTCCTCCATGAAAAAGCTTGACTTCTGGCCTAGTCATGTGGGGGGGCAAGCAAGCATTAGTGGCAGATAAATGGGGTTTTACAGAAGAGTAGGCCAAGCCTGGCAAAGACGTTCAGAGAGGTAATGCAGAACTGTAGGGTTCTGTGCTAAGAGTGCATCCTGACTTTTTTTACAGCATCAGAAATAAAACTGCTCCACTTGTAAGTGTAAGATTTTATAGTAGTGGGTCTCCTAGCCTCTTGTAGGACTTGTACAACCTCTTCACAGAAAATATGTCTTTGGGGAATTAAAATCTTATCATCCATAGGGGCTGGCTGAGAAACAGAAGACTTGGGTGGAACTGCACAATCACTTTTGTGGAGTTTTAGACTGGGCTATTGAGGGATTTTCCTGTAATTTACCTTTGCCAGGTGAAAAAGCAGGTGTAACCAATGTTGCCTCAGCCAAAATGGAGCCATAAGCAGAAGTCTCAATGTCTCCCTTTGCACTTTGAGGAGGATCTTTGGAAGAAAAGACACAGAAGGAAAAGCATAGAGGAACTTCCCTGTCCACTGTAAAGAGAAGACATCTGTCCTCCAGGTTGTTAGACAAGTGTCCCTGGAGCAAAACAGGGGGAGCTGATGGCTGCTTGCTGAAGCAATGAGGCCTGTCTGAGGGGTGCTCCACTGAAGTGCGATGTTGTGGAAGACCTTCCTGTTCAGCGTTCACTCATGGGTGTCCTCCAGGGAGCAACTCATGTAGTCTGCTCCTACATTGTCCTGAGAAGGGATGTATGTGGCTGTTCGTGTGATGTTCGTTTGTGTTACTAAATTCCATGCCTCCTATGCTAACCTGCACAGTTGGTAAGACCTGGTGCTTCCCTGCATGTTTATGTACCACATGACTCTAGTGTTGTCTGTGAACACTTGGAGGGGTCCTGGTTTCAAATGTGGGCAAAATTCTAAAGGGCTTGCAGAAGAGCCCTCCTTTCTTTTAGGCTGATGTGTTCTTTCAGTAACTGGGATTTCCCCTGCACTACGTAAGATCATGTCCAGGCCCCCCACACCTCATCTGAGGAGTCCAGGTGGAGCTGTAGAAGAGGAAGAGGAGGTGAGAAGGGTAATCCTTTGCTGAGGATGGCCTTCCCTTCCACCAAGTTAGCTCCATCTTGATACAAGGAAGGAGGGGAATCTGAGTGCCTAAGGGGTGGCAGTGCTAGGACCACACAGACTTCAGAAACCACTGGATTTTTTTCATGTGATGTCTGGCCAGGGGAAGCACATGAATGGAGGCTGACATGAACGCCAAGGTTCTTAGCATCACCCTTGAGGAGCAACAGGATGTGGAAGAGAGGTCTTGGAAGTATTTGGATAGACTGTGAAACTTTTCATAGGGAAGGAAGGCAAACATTTTTGTTTTGTCCATTCTGCACAGAAACACCAGACCCTGCATAGGAACCATATGTGATTTTTTTTTTCAAGTTTATGGTGAAGCCCAGACCTGTCATAAGATGACATAAAGATGCTGAAGAAGGATTTCTGGAGAAGGTGCCTGAATCAGAAGGTTGTCCAGGTAGGAGAAAATTTAAATTCCTTGTGCGTGCAGAAGGTAATGACAGGTGCTAGGCACTTTGTGAGCACTCATGGAGCTGTGGAAAGAACAAAAGGCAGAGCAGTAAATTGAAAATGCAAGGACCTAAAGGGAAAAAAATGAGGAATCTCCTACAGGAAGGAAGGATAAGGATGCGTAGGTAGGTGGCCTTCAGATCTTTTAGTTATGTACTCACCATAACTTCAGATGTTTGGGATCCATCTCGCCTACATTCTGACTGATGGGTTCGGAGCCGATCCCTCGGCTCCGACTCAGCACGCTTATGCTATAGAGCGAGGCCTCTAATTGGCTGAGCTATCTTTATCCCAGGATGCACCACCACTAATCCCCCAGATCTTGTTTGTCCGCATTCATGCACACATGCACAACTTGTTTATATAACATTGTTAGATGTTTCAAGATGAAACAACAGGATTCGGACCTTCTGACATCCTCTGATCTCCAAGGAAGGGGGAAGGAGGGTGAGTTATTAGGAATGGCGAGATGGATCCCAAACATCTGAAGTTATGGTGAGTACATAACTAAAAGATGTTATGTGATCCTATCTCGCCTACATTCTGACTGATGGGACAGCGTCCCTAGCACCTAAATCCCAGGTGGCTAATTGGAAAACACTCCTGAGCACTGTGGAACCAAATGAAGCTCGTCCTCTAGATGCCACATCTAATTTGTAGTGGGAAATGAAGGTGTGCGGGGAAGACCATGTAGCCGCAGCACAAATGTCACCAATAGCAAGCTTAGAATGAAATGCTACCGAAGTAGCCATAGCCCTTGTAGAATGAGCCTTGACAGAGGTGGTAAGCTCTTTGTTAGAATAAACATAAGCTTGAGTAATACAGTCCCTGATCCATTTGGCGATAGTGACCTTTGTGACAGCGTTGCCCAATTTGTTTTCTGCAAAGGATACAAACAACTGATCTGTTTTCCTTGTTTGTTTGGTCCTATCTAAATAAAAACGTAACTGTCTGTGGACATCTAGTGTGTGGAATATAAACTCCGCTTTGTTAGAGTATTTTGGGAAAAAAACTGGAAGCTCTAACGATTGTTGCAAGCATAAAGTAGAACAAACTTTAGGAACAAAAGAAGGATTTGGTCTGAGGGACACTCTGTCTGTATGAAAAACCAAGTACGGGGGTTTCACTGACAAAGCTTGAAGCTCTGAAACCCTTCTGGCTGAAGTAATCGCCACTAGAAAGGCTGTCTTCCATGATAGAAACTTTAGATCACAGGTAGCTGCCGGTTCAAAGGGGAAAGAAGTCAAGGCACGCAACACTATATCGAGATCCCATGGAGGTGCAGGATGAGAAATCGGAGGTCTTAATAGAGCAGCACCTTTCAAGAAGGTCTTACACAATCTGTTGCTCATTAAAGGTGGGTCTATGGATTCATGAAAATTAGAAATTGCTGCCAATTGTACTTTGATGGTAGAAACTGAAGAGCCTTGATTGAAAAGAGAGGTCAAAAATTTTAGTACTTCTGCCACGGAAGTAGAAATGGGGTCCAGGCCCCGGAGTTGAGCCCAAATAGCAAACCTTTTCCATTTGCTAGAATACAGTTTCTTTGTAGCAGACTTGTGGGCTGAAGATAATATGTGCACAACATCTGGATCCAGTGTATGACTCCTGACTATCGTCGGAAGAGGAGGAGCCAGGCCGTCAATTTTAAGGTGTGTAGGGACTGGTGTAACAGTCCCGACTGATGAATCAGTAGGTCTGGGACCTGGTCCAGGAACCATGGACCATCCAGAGCATGTTTCCGAAGATAGGGGAACCACACTTGACGAGGCCAGTAAGGAGCAATTAAGATCATCTTGCTCCCTAAGAGAGATGCCTTTTGAATCACCCTGGGGAGGAGAGGAACTGGAGGGAAGGCATAAAGCAGGCCGGTGGGCCAAGGATGGACTAATGCGTCCATGGGGCTCTTCCCCGGAGCCGGGGTTAGGGAGAAAAATTCTTTGCACTTCGCATTCAGAGGAGTCGCGAAGAGGTCGCAACACAGAACTCCCCATTCGCTGAAAATCTGCCTTGCAACTGTCATATTCAGAGACCATTCGTGAGGAGAGAGGATGGTTCTGCTCAATCTGTCGGCTATGACATTGGACTTGCCCAGTATGTGAGTAGCCATTAGAAAGCGTTTGGTCGAGACTGCCCATTCCCAAACTCTCATGGCTTCTCTGCAAAGAGGATATTATCTGGTCCCTCCCTGTTTGTTCAGGTACCAGACAACTGACATGTTGTCTGAGTGAACAGCAATTACACCCTGAGGGAGATAATCGTGAAGGGCTTGAAGGGACAGGAGTACTGCCCTCATTTCTAGGATGTTGATATGAAGAGGAGTCTCTTCCGGGTGCCATTTGCCTTGGACTGACCTGCCCAGGGAATGCCCCCCCCATCCCATCTGGGAGGCGTCCGTGGTCAAAGTGGCCGCCGGAGGAGGAAGAACAAAGGGTCGTCCCTGATCCAAATTGGAGGGTACTAGCCACCAGCGAAGGTCCCGTTTGCAAGATTCCGTGATCCATATGAGGTGATTGAGAGGGAGTTCCTGAAAGGACCACTGAGTTGAAAGAAGCCACTGGAGGATTCTCATGTGCAACCTTGCCAAGGGAACTAGCAGAACCGTGGCAGACATGGATTCCAATAGCTGCAGGACCATTCTGGCTGGGGCTTTGGACCTGGGGAGTAAGGCTCGAACTTGATTTTGAATGGTTTGAATTCTGTCTGTAGGTAGACAGACCCGCATCTGGTTTGAGTCTATCTCTACCCCTATGAATCTTATTCTTTGAGATGGCCGCAACACAGACTTTGGCCAATTGAAGGTGATTCCAAGGGAATTGCCCAGTGATATAGTGGCTTGTAGGCTCCGCAGAAGTAGATGCTTGGAGGTGGCAGTTAGGAGCCAGTCGTCTAGGTACGGAAACACCTGGAATCCTAGACTTCTCAGGTGAGCAGTCACTACTGCCAAGCATTTGGTGAACACCCTGGGGGCTGTGGTGAGACCAAAGGGCAGCGCACGGAACTGAAAATGACTGCCTCCTAGGCTGAAGCACAGCTGTCTCCTGGACGTTTGATGTATCCTGATATGATAATACGCATCCTTGAGATCTATGGAGCACATCCAAACACCCTTCTCCAACAATGGGAGAATGGTTTGTAGAGTGACCATTCAGAACTTGGACTTCCTGACTGAACGGTTTAGGATGCTTAGGTCCAAAATGGGCCTCAAGTCCCCGGTCTTTTTTGGCACCAAAAAGAATCTTGAGTAAGTCCCTAATCCGATCTGGTCTGCAGGGACCGGTTGGGTGACTCCTTTTTGCAGCAGCTTTGAAATTTCTGAGGCTGCGGTATCCCGTTGACTGGGTGGCGGGTCCGGGATTTTTTTGGACTGGGGGGGGAGGGGTGAGAGAATGGGATGGAGTAACCTCCGGCGATAATCCGAAGCACCCATCGGTCCTGAGTGATCCCTTCCCAGGCCTTCAGGTGCTTCGAGAATGACCCCGACTGGCTCCGGAGCAGCACAGCCGGGCAATCCCTCAGGGACTATGAAAAGCTGAAGAGCCACGAAAGGACTTGCGGTCTCCAGTGTTGCGAGGGCCTCTGCCGCCTCTGGGACGGCGTCTTCCGGATGAATTTCCCCCTCCTCTGCCTCTGGAGGGGGAACCTTCCTGCTGAGAGGGGTAAGGCTTCTGAGATCTACGGAACCACATTTTCCCTCCTCTTTTAGCCTTGGGATAAGGCCGAAAGGGAGTGGAAAATCGTGCCCCTACGACAGTCAGAGTCTTACCTTCCTGTTCACAGCGGGTAAGTGTTTCTTTTACCTTAGGTCCAAACAGGGAGGACCCATCAAAGGGGGCGTCGGCAAATGAAGACTTAAAGGCCTCCGCGAAATGACACAGGCGGAGCCAGGCTTGTCTCCGTAGAGCAATGCCTGTACCGCTTACTCGCCTTCGGCCGCATACGAAATGAGCCTCATGGACGAGTTCGAAATGGACGACATTGTAGCCAGCTGAGAGCCAACCGTCTGGGCCAGCTCCTCAGGCAGGTTACCCAAGAGGGTATCGGATAGCTCCTTAATCAGATCCCTCTGAAATCTCGTAAAGTGCGTCAGGTAGTTCAAGGACCTCAGTGTAAAGGCCGCTGAACTAAGGGTGCGCTTTCCATACCGATCCATGCTCCTAGACTCCTTATTAGGAGGATGGACGGACGTAGAAGCCTCTGCTACATCTTGCTGGGTAGCAGATGCCACCACCATAGCATCTACAGCCACACCTTTAGTAAGGAACTCTCTATCCGGGGGCGCCGAGAGAAATTTGTTCGAACGAGCGGGCACCGGTTCCACAGAGTCTGGGTGTTCCCACGCCCTTTGACAGATCAAATCCAAGAGCTCGTCGAAGGGCGGAGACACCCAGGAGGCGGAGGGCTGAGCCCCAAAGGCCTTCAGGAACACCGACTCATCAGCAGAGGGAGGTTTGGACTGCCAGCCGCCTCGTTGTTTTAGGGCTTCCAGGATGTCTGCAAAGGAGACATCATCCGAGGACGACTTGGGGGACCCTTCTGCATCATCGAGATCAGTGTCAGATGTCAGAGACTCATCAGGGGAGTCAACGTGCTTCCTCTTGCATGTTCTCTTCCTGGGAGGTTCTTCCGAAGAGGCTTCAGAAGGACCTCCAGGAGGGGGAGAAACCCCAGCGGGGTAACCTGAGGCCCAGGGGCTCCGCTGTCTAAGGACAGGGGGACTGCCAATGACCCAGTCTCCAAATGTAGGGAAGGAGCTGGGGAAACTGTGGAGGTAGCCAAGGAAGATTTGGCTAAAGCACTCCTCATAGCCCTGAAGGCGGGACCACCAGAATCCTGGGAGGGTCCCCCCTCCGTGGCCACGACAGTGGATGGTACTCCCGCCGCCGACACACCAAGAGGGAGACTTGGGACCGAAAGCATCAATCCCGAAGCCTCCCCCCCAGGGCCGAAGGAAGAAGTCCGTGCACTGAACTCCGACCCAAGAGCCGGAGTTGGAGCAAGGGTCAGGCCCGACCCTAACACCTCCACTGGTTCCACCAGCACCGGCTCCAACGGTGCTGAAGCTGTTGGAGGAGGAAACACAGTAGGGGAGTGGACCATCGGCTCCAAAGCCAAATGGGCTGGAGCCGAAACCATCTTTTGGAACACCGGAGACTGGAAGAGTCGAAGGAGCACCCTGTTGATGTCCGAATCAGACATCTTGGATGATCTCGAGGATACCGATCGGGCCCGAACCGATTTCTCCATCGGCTCCGAAGGGCTCGGGGACCGGCTCCGAAATGACTCAACAATTATTGGCTCCGAGGGAGGTTTCAAGGAAATTTCCCTCGGTGCCAATAAGGACTTCGGCTCCAAGGGGGAAGAGTCTGAGCCGATAACCCTTATCGGCTCCAATATCAGTGGAGCCGATGAGGGTGACCCGCCTCGATGCCCCAGACCTCGGCTCCAAACCAGAGGGTCGAGGCTGGAGGCATCGAGGCAGACTGTTCGACCTCGGCTCCAAGTCCGTGGAGCCGATGGAGAAGTCTGCTTAGTTTTTTTTAGCGGTCGGTTCCGACTGACTGGTCGGAGCCGACGCTTTCCTCTTTTTAGAAGGAGATGGAGAGGAAGATAAAGCCTCCTCGAAGGAAGGCTTGATTAATCCTTTGAGGATTAATTTGTTTTTCCTCTCCTGGAGGACTCTAGAAGAGAATGCATGGCATACACTGCACGACTCTTGCAGATGTTTAGCACCTAGGCAATAGACGCACGAGGAGTGGTCGTCCGTTATGGACATTTTGAAGCCACACCTCGTGCATTTTTTAAACCCGGAGGGTTTATGTTCTTTAGACATAATCAGGCTAAAATACAGTTAACCACAACTAGAAAAACCAAAAGGTTTTACACACAAGAAAAAATATATACCACTAGAATAGTGTTAAATATTTAAACTAAAGACCTTTTTTTTTTTTTTTTTTTTTTAAACAAGACTGTTCAAAGAGAAAAGAGAAAAAGAGAACAAGAGGGTCAAGATCCTCTAACTTAAACGGGTACTTGACCCACACACAACCACTAAGGTAGTAGAAACCACAGGGGAAGGCCCCTCTAACTTAAACGGGAACCTTCTCTGACAGGAAAAAACACGAAAACCTAACTAAAATTCACAAAAACACTTGTATACAAAGAATAGCCGTTAAAACAGCTTTTGGGTTTAAATGAAGCAAATACTGACAGGAAAAAGCCTAATAAATAGTACTTAGCCCAGCCAATGTTGAGACCACGTCCAAGCTCTGTAAGTAGCAAACAAGATCTGGGGGATTAGTGGTGGTGCATCCTGGGATAAAGATAGCTCAGCCAATTAGAGGCCTCGCTCTATAGCATAAGCGTGCCGAGTCGGAGCCGAGGGATCGGCTCCGAACCCATCAGTCAGAATGTAGGCGAGATAGGATCACATAACATCTAATGACACTGAGAAAGCCGGTGGTAGAGTGGAAGGAAAAAGCATCTGAAGAGAGAGTATTTTCAAAGAGGGAACTTTCACATATGTGTTCAGGGTAGACAAGTCTAGAATGGATCTCCACTACCCTTCTTTTCTTGGTACTAGAAAAATCCTCAAATAAAACCTTCTTCCTATAAATTCTTGTGTGACTTGTTTGATGGTCCCTTGATTCAAGAGGTCTAGAGTAGTGGGGAAAAGGATATTTGGTTCTGAGGAGGTGGAGGGCATGCCTCTTGGGGGAAATGCTTTCCCAAGACATGGCATAGCCATCTCTAATGATGGAGAGAACTCACTCATCTGTGGTAATATTTTCTCACATGGCTATGGACAGTGACATTCTTTGCGAAAGAGGGGAAGCGGGGCTGGGGATTTGCTGCAAAGGTAGTCACAGACTTTTGCCACCAAAGGGAAGCTTTTTTATCTTTTCCTAAGGCTTTTTTCTTTGTTTCGAAACTGCCCTAGGGTCCCTTCTAATGAAAGAAGTAGGTTTGGCTGGATAGCTCCTATGGTATATGTGCTGGAAAGGGTCTACGATAACTTTGTTCAAGGAGTCCCGAACTGAGATCAAATACTTCCGTCATTTTTGAGTCTGGTAATTGATTGCCTTAAAAGAGTTGTAAGCCTTCTTTCTCAACCTATCCACAGCCCTACGATCTTTGGCTGTAGAAGGATATTAGCACTAAGCAGTAGCTTAGCAGATTTATCTGAAGAGAGAGAAACGTCTGAAGGGTCTGCTACTGGGTTCCTATATAGATATTATAGGTCATGAGGGACCTTGTAAAACCTGTCTGATCTTTTGGCAGCTGGAAGTTGAGAGTCAGGTGCAAATGAGGTGGATTGAAAAGCATCGTGGCAAGCCTCAAGGACAGGAGGGACTGGAGAAGGGGCAGCTATATCCATCTCCAAGACCGAGTAATAACTCTTCTAGGCATCAGAGATCTGAGTAGACTGCAAATCAAAGTGTTTCATCATGTTCTGTATAGTCTCACCAAAGGAAGCTTCCTCAATAGGTGAATCAGGTGAGATACGGTCCCATTTGCCAGAAGAGACGTGTACTGGGGAAAGCATTTAAGAGGAATAGTCCAGAGAATGGTCTGAGTCATCTTCCTGCTCCTCATCAGAAGAGGAGGAAACCAGGGTGGGTTTAATGAAGTAGTCAGTGGTAGGGAAGACTCAAAAGAGGGAGGTTTTACGGACATAATAGCTTTAAAAAACCCTTGCAAAAAGTCCATCTACTCTTTCTCCCTAGCTGCTGAAGAGAAGCCACATGTTTAATCTTCTGTTTTTTTCTTTCTAGGTGTGACATCTGCTTGGATGAGGTGTGGATGTTCAGAACCCTGCCTGACCTCTGTTGGAGAACCAGGGATCTCTTCTCTATCTAAAATTTGTGGGCCACCTTACGGTTATTCTGAAACAATTAGGCATGGTTCTTTGGATGCATCAGCAGTCTGCAAGGCTGCAGGTGCCATATTGACCTCCAACGGGGGTCTTGGTAGCAGGCAGCCGAACAGAAGTCTAACATACTACAGGTTCTGTAACCTCAGCAGGTACCACTCAACCAAAGTAGAACAAGGGTAGTTCAGAAACGACACACCAACATGTAGTACTGGAAAAAAAATACTTTAATTTAGGGCTTTCATCATAAGCTAGACTTCATCAGAATACCATGTATCTAACAAACCAAGTTTAAATACCCTCCCCAGCAGTAATCAAACAATTAAATGACATCACTTCCTCATATGAAAAATAATCAACATTTGCATATATAATTTAAATAGTGCAAGAAAAAGGTTTAAATATCAACCCTTTTAAAACATTAGAAACTACAATATTAAAACAATTAAGTTATGTTCCAGCATTTTGTATATAAAATATAATGATTTAAGCTTCAGCAATGAACTTATAGTAATCTTGTCGTTCAAACCAGGAAATTGGCAGGCAGTAAGTTTAATTTGCCATCTAAGTTCAAGGAATTCCAGGTACTCATCATATTTTGGAAAGGGACTGAGATTGAACTAGATGAGTTTTTCTCTTACATTAATTAGACAACTGATTTTTTGAAGTTCACTATAGTCAAGGACAATAATACCCTACATTTTTTGGATGTAACTATTACAAAAGGACTACACTAGAAAAATATTCCCTTCCCAGTTGTACAGGAAACCAACTTACTCTAATTCCCTTTTGCATTACCAAAGCTGGCACCCTGTACACCAAAGGAAAGCCCTGGTAAAAGGGCAATTTGTCAGGCTGGCTAGAATGATCTCTGAGGCAGGAGACTTTGCAAGGGAATGTGAGGTATTAAAAGAAATGTTATTTAGTAGGGGTTACCCCACTGACTTTGTGGTCAACATCCATAACAAAGTCAAAAATAAGAGACAAGTTGGTATTTTTCATACACTCTTGTCTAATCACCTGAGTGGAAGGGTGGACTTTGAGAGAAATAACAACAAATTTAGTAGGGCCTTGGTCCTTCCATTTACCATCAACTTCTTTTGACATACGGCATATTATATCAAAGTTCTGGAAGATTTTTAATTTAGACAGTAGTATCAACAAATTGGTGGGGTGTCAACCGATGGTGGTGTACAAGGAGGAGACCTCAATAAAGGGGCTGTTAGAAAGGAAAAGAAATATACCTGAAAAGGGTGGTTATTTCAAATGTGGGAGATGCTCTCAGTGTCCTTATATACTCAGTGTGGACAAGCTATTCATTAAAAGCTATGGGACTATACTACCTTGTAAAAAAATATTCCTGTTAGTCTAGAGGTATTGTCTATAAAGCTAAATGTGTTTCATGTGAGGGGTTCTATGTAGGAAAGACTAAGAGAGCTTTGAAGCAAAGGGTTTACGAGGATACTTATGACATCAGATGTAAAAATGGAAAAAAAATGCTTTGTATAAACATCTTAGTTTTTTCCCTTCACATGCTTTTAAATTTTATGCCATTGAGCATGTTGATCTGGGGCTCCTGTGGGGGGGGGGGTACCTCTGATGAATACCTGGAATTCCTTGAACTTAAATGGCAAATTATGCTTAATGCTTGCCAGTTTCCTGGTTTGAACGATAAGATTACTAGAAGTTAATTGTTGTAGCTTAAATCATTATATTTTATATAAAAAAATGCTGGAATATAACTTAATTGTTTTAACATTGTAGTTTCTAATGTTTTAAAGGGGTTGATATTTAAACCTTTTTACTGCAACCTTTTTATTATATAACCTATTTATTTTTAAATTATATATGCCAATGTTGATTATTTTTCACAAGGGGAAGTGATGTCATTTAATTGTTTGATTACTGCTGGGGAGGGTATTTAAACTTGATTTGTTAGATACATGGTATTCTGATGAGTCTAGTTTTTGACGAAAGCGCTAAATGAAAGTGTTTTGTACTACGTGCTGGTGTTTCATTTCTGGACTACCCTTGTTCTGCTTTGGTTGAGTTTCATCTTATTTTCATGAACCTTCGCAGGTGCACTGGAGTCAGAAACATTAGACTGCTGATCCATTCAAGGCCTCTTTTTTCCAGTGGAAAAGAGACATCTGAGGATGTGGAGATAGACTTCTTAGACTGGGCCTGGTATTTAAGATGCCGGGTCTGTAGGAAGGTGTTAAGAGTAGATAGCCTAAACCCAAGAGTTTTTGGAAGGAATGATTGGCAAATATGGCAGGATTTGTGATCATGTTCTGGGCCTAGGCAGAAGAATACACTTGGTATACAAGCCCTTGTATGGAATCTGCCAGCCGAAATTGCACTTGCCTCTTCCAGCTGACATCTACAACTTTAAACAATAAGACATAAGGTACAAAGGAAGGTTGCTGAATGGGGCACTTTTTTTATGAAACGAACACAGGAAACGGACCAACGACCAACAGTGAAAAGTCAAACGGATGAATGACCTGCATTTGGGCTGGCAGTGAGATAGTTTGAGGAGCCACACTTGTATGTCCATCATTATACACTAATGCATATGAGCTGAGGTCACATTTCAGATGCACAAGGTAAAGCTTTGTACCCAAGCTGGATGTCAACAGCGATAACCCATTTGACAGGAGTACTGCAGCAGCAATTTCAGTCAAGACATTTTTAGTTCTGTTGCAGTGACTAATTAGTACAATTTTTATTATGCATATTTCTGAAGGCAGTTTCACTTGCAAGATGTTTGGTCATATGTCCCCTCTCCCCTCCATGGATACTAGGTATAATTCAGAATTTCACATTGTGCCAATATATTTATGATTTAATTTGGTATGCATTTGCCTGTAAAAGAAACTGGAGAAGATTAACATTTGTTGTGAAATGAATCTACAGATGTCTGCAGTAAGGACGCTGTAAACTTGTGATAAAGTAATTCTGGAAAGTCAAAACATGGTTTCTGTTTTAATCATATTCATAAAATACCACAACTACTACTTTCATCCCTTTGCACCAAGAGTCTGTCGTAACTTAAATATGCCCATTTCAATTCAGTATACCAGTTTCTACAGTGAAGTAACACAAAACATCTACAAACACAAGCTGTGATGGCAAGTTTATTCAGAAACATCCAGCAGTCACTTGTATCCATAGACGGACTGTACCCGAAAATTATAACCATTTAACCACTTTACTGGCTGTGTGCAGCTCATGCTTGATTGTGATCAAAACAAATTAATGGTCAAAGTAATATATTCTACCTTGTTTCATACAAATGCACAGCAGCCTTGCAAAACCAGATCAATGACTGTTTAACTGTGCTTGAACAACAGTATTGGTCAGCCACTTCCAACTACAGGCTGCCCTCTACCCACCAATTTCAGCCACTTTTTTGACCATGTACACTGGCCATGATCAGGTTAAAAATAATAATGACCATAGTAAAATAAGTAAATTTATTTGCTTGTTGAACAGTACCATTTTAGTACAGAAGTTCATCTTCCACAAGGACAGCATTTCTATACTGCTTGTAATATAACCCTCTGGTCGCGTTTATCACAGCCTTTTGGATAAGAGAAAGACAGACCTGTTTGCAGAAGTACAGGCTTTTTCGATGTCACTGTAAACTAAGATCCATGGAAAGTTTCATCTCAGCCATCTGTTGCAGCTCTAAATCAGAAGGACTTCTGCTCTATCAATACCACACAGTACCAAGGTGGAATTAATGTAATACAAGTTGCAATATGTAGACATTATATTACTTTACACACTGCAGTCTGTGCCCCATGTATGATCATCAAACTACAAAGTTGACAGCAGCAGGCAGTCGTGAACCACTGAGTTAAGATTTGTCAAAGTTTAGGCTACTAGCATGTAAGAGGCATTTTCACCCTCCATCCCCCTAGCCTGGAAAGACCTAGAGTATTGGGTGAGACTTTCTTTGTCACCAGGACTATCCCTTCACCTAGAGCTCTTGTCCTTCTTTGGTAACCCTGGTGAAAGACAGGCTGTAGGGGTTATAGTTCTATATAGTTCATAGATTTATCCTTTCTTGTGGTGGGACATGTCTGTCCATAGTGTTAGCTATCAAACGAGATCTGGGTATATTACGCCTAGCATTATGGGACATAGGATAGCCTCGAGCTGGTAAAAACATCATTTTTCTTGGTATGTTATGTTAAGTTTTATATCCTTCCACTTCACAAAGTTACAGCTAAGTTACAGCCCCTTAACCCAATCTTAAGAGGCAATTTAAAGATATCAATACGTAAGTCTCACCCAATACTCTAGGTCTTTCCAGGCTAGGGGGATGGAGGGTGGGACGCAAGAAAGAAGGCGAGAAGACAACTAACATGGAATGTTATGGTAAGTACATAACTTCTTAATGTTAAGTTGTCTATCTCACCTTCATTCTTGCTGGTTGGGACAGCGTCCCTAGCACCTTAGTCCTGGGTGGCTCAATGGAACAAACTCTTGAGTACAGTGGAACCAAAATCAGCCCGATTTCTGGAGGCAATATCCAGTTTGTAATGAGAGATGAAGGTATGAGGAGAGGCCCAAGTGGCCACTGCACAAATAGAATCCATAGGTAATCTCACTTGAAAAGCAACTGAGGAAGCTAATGCTCTAGTTGAATGAGCTCTGGGCTTGGTAGGGAGCTCCTTATGCCTCAATTGATAGGTTAAAGTGATGAGAGGGCAACCATCTAGACAAGGTCACTTTAGAAACTGGAAGGCCCTGCTTCCCTTTGGCATAAGATAAGAAGAGTTGCTCTGATTTTTTCGTTAGTTTGGTTCTATCCAGATAGAAATGTAGTTGCCTGTGAACACCCAAACAATGTAATCTTCTCTCAGCTCTATCAGTGTAATTTGGAAAGAAAACTGGGAGATCAATGGTCTGATTGAGATTTTTTTCCGAGAGTACCTTAGGTAAAAAGGATGGATTTGTCCTAAGAGCCACTCTATCTTTGTGAAAAAACAGATAAGGGGGGTGCACAGATAGTGCTTGTAGTTCCGAAACCCTTCTTGCTGAGGTAATAGCTACCAAGAAAAGTGTTTTCCACAATAGCAGTTTTAACGAACAGGAGGCAGCAGGCTCAAAAGGAGGCAGAATTAATGATGACAGTACCAAATTTAGATCCCACGGTGGAGGAGGGTCTTTGACTGGGGGCCTAAGTAATAGGGTACCCTTCAGAAAAGCTTTGCAGAGCTTGTGGGACATAATACTAGACTCTGAAAAGCCAACGTGGAAATTTGCGATAGCCGCCAACTGGACTCTGATAGTGGCTGAAGAAGAACCTTTTTGAAAGAGTTCCACCAAGAAATCTAGAACTGTTTGGACAGGAGCAGTGAAGGGGTACACTTGACTTTTCCTTGCCCAAATAGCGAAACGTTTCCATTTACTTGCGTACGTTCTTCTGGTATTAGACTTGTGAGAGGCAAGTATAATCTCACGTACTGATGAAGAAATTAAGGGAAGCCTGGCTAGGGTTGGAAGTGGAGCAACCAAGCTGTGAGGTTGAGAGATGACAGGGACTGGTGCAGCCTGCTCGATTGATGGGTCAGAAGATCTGGCACAGGGTCCAGATGCCAGGGCAGCTCCAGTAGATGACATTGTAGGAACGGAAACCAGACTTGTCAGGGCCAGTAAGGGGCAATGAGGATCATCCTGGACCTCAAGGCAGTTGCTTTCTGGACTAACTGAGAGATTAAGGGAAAATGGGGGAAAGCATACAGGAGACCCCTGGGCCAATCGTGGACTAGAGCGTCTCTGGGAGAGAGGCCTGGAAGGGGAAAGAGAGTGAAGAAGTCCTGACACTTGCTGTTTTGAGGGGTTGCGAAAAGGTCGCAGGAAGGCTGACCCCACCTTCTGAAGATTTGGTCCACTACTAGCTGGTTGAGAGACCACTCGTAGGGCATGAGAATGTCCCTGCTCAGCCTGTCTGCTATGACATTGGACTTACCGGGAATGTGTTTTGCTACCAGAAACGTCTGAGAAGAGATCGCCCACTGCCAGAGTCTGAGCGCTTCCCGACAAAGAGGGTAGGACCTGGTTCCGCCCTGTTTGTTGATGTACCATACTACGGACATATTGTCTGTCTGTATCGCAATCGTCCCAGTGGGAAGAGAGTTCTGAGGGGCCTGCAACGCCAACAGCACCGCTCTCATCTCCAAAACATTGATGTGCAAGTGGCACTCGAAGGGTTGCCATGTGCCCTGGACTGTCCTGCCCTGAAAATGCCCCCACCCCCACCCAATCAGGGAGGTGTCCATTGTCACGGTGGAAACTGGAGGGGGGAGAACAACCGGTCTGCCCTGAAGCACCTGAGGTGAGACCATCCACCAAGATAGGCGTCGTTTGCATGACTGAGTGATGAGAATATTGTGTGACATGGGACGCTGCTGAAAGGACCATTGGGAAAAAAGCATCCATTGTAGTATCCGCATATGAAAACGAGCTAGGGGGAGCAAGGTGATTGTTGCAGCCATTAGACCAAGTGTTTTCAGTACAAGCCTGGCTTGGACCCTGTCCTCCTGTAGCAAGACTTGAACGTGATTGCGAATGTCTAATACTCTTTGTGTAGGTAGTTTTGCTGACAACTCTACTGTGTCTAACACGGTGCCTATGAAGGTAATATGCTGACAAGGCGACAAGGCAGACTTTTCGAAATTTATAGAGATGCCTAGCGCTTTGCAGGTTTGTACAGCGTAATCTCTGGCTTGAAGTAGCTGGTGCCTGGTGGTGGCGGTAAGGAGCCAGTCGTCCAAGTATGGAAACACCTGGAATCCTCGACGTCTCAGGTGAGCCACAACCACTGCCATGCATTTGGTAAACACCCTGGGGGCTGTGGTGAGGCCAAAGGGCAGGGCTCTGAATTGGTAGTGACTGGCCCCCAGCCGGAAGCAGAGAAACCTCCTGTAGCGTCTGTTCATTTTGATATGGTAGTACGCATCCTGAAGGTCTGTAGAGCACATCCAATTGTCCTGACCCAAAAAGGGAAGAATGGACTGTAGCGTGACTATCCGGAATTTTGTTCTTTGAACCGATTTGTTCAGTTTGCTGAGATCCAAAATAGGTCTCCAGTCCCCTGTCTTTTTTGGTACCAAAAAGAATTTGGAGTAGATTCTGGATCCTTGTTGGTCTGCCGGGACTGGCTGGATGGCTCTTTTTAAAAGCAGCTTTGAAATTTCTAGTGTTGCTTGTTCTCTCAGACCGGGTGGAATGTCTGGAAGAGGCCCTTTTGATTGGTGCGGGATGGATAAAGGGGATTTTGTAACCCTCGGATATGATCGACCGTACCCATCTGTCCTGCGTAAGAGAGCGCCAGGCTTCTGGGTACAGCGAAAGTCTTCCCCCGACTGCCTTCGAAGGTGGACAGTCGGGCAGCTCCTCAGGGGTGCTGAAAGGGTTTGTCAGAGAATGATTCTCTGCTACCCTGATTCTGTGGACCCCCCCTGACCCTAGCACGGTGTCTGTTGTTGTTCCCTCCTCAGCCTCTGGAGGGAAGCTCACCACATGCGTCCGGCAAAACTCTGTGAGGTTTGTGGAACCACATTTTCCCACCCTTTTGACCCTTAGGATAGGGTCTAGAAGGGGCGGAAAAATGGACTCCCACGGCAGAGAGAGTCTAGCCTTCTTGTTCGCACCTGGTTAAGGTATCCTTCACTTGAGGTCCAAAAAGGGCAGAACCATCAAAGGGGGTGTTAGTGAAGGATGCCTTGAAGGAGTCAGCAAAATTGCAGAGCTGCATCCAGGCGTGTCTCCTTAGAGCAACACCTGTACCTGCGGCTCTACTCGCTCCATCGGCTGCATAAGAGATGAGCCGCATGGAGGGGTTAACGATAGAGTTCAGGGTCCATAGCTGGGAGTTGATCTTTTCATGAGACCCCACAGCTGCTGGGTCCTGCAATGTTTCACCCAGTTCCTTGAGAAGGTCTCTTTGAAGTCAGGTGAAATGGCATAAATAGTTCAGCGACCGTATGGCAAAGGTTGCTGAAGAAAACATCCGCTTACCGTACCTATCCATAGTCCTAGATTCCTTATTAGGAGGATGGACAGGTACTGAAGGGTCAGCCAACTCCTTCTTAGTGGCTGCCGCCACCACCATGGCATCCACGGGGACACCCTTGGAGAGAAACTGTTTATCTGTTGGGGCAGTAATAAATTTAGTGGGCCTCCAGGGAGTTGGTTCCATAGTATCCGGAGCTGTACACGCCTTCCGAGCCACCACCTCCATAAGTGGGTCGAAAGGCTTGGACACCCAGGAGGTGGAAGGGCAAGAACCGAACACATCCAGGTACACCGACTCGTCCTCGGATGGGTTAAGGGCAGACCAGTTCCCCCTCTGCTTGAGGATCTCTAAGATGTCAGAAAAGGAGACATCCTCAGAGGGGGACCTTGGGGACCCTTCCGAATCATCCAGGTCAGTGTCAGATGTCACTGACTCAGGAGAATCAACATGTTTTCTCTTACATGTCCTCTTCTGAGGGGGCTCCCCCGAAGGATCAGAGGAGGCCTCGGAAGAGGAAGAAAGGCCCAATGGGGCAGCCTGGAGTGCCAGTTCTCCTCGCTTGGGGTCGGGAGGTTAGGCAGGGGCCAAAGCAGGCACCGTAGAGGGAGGGGCCGAAGAGGCCGACCGTGGTGCCAGTACTGGAGCTAGCATGCTCCTCATGACCTCAAAGGCTCCCCTGTCAGGCAGGGAAGAAGGACCCAACTCCGAGGAGATCAGACCTCCCCCCAGCACCGAGAGGGACAGCTCCGAGGCCGATGTCGGGGCCGAACTCACCTGCGCCGAGGCTCCGAGAGGGAGAGCAGGGTCGGACAAGGGTCCGATGCCACTCGCCCCCTCGGAGCCGACCAGGGAGTCTCAGCGCCCGGATCCCTCCAAGGACAGAGCCAAGGACGGGATCGGAGCTGAAGAAGGAACCGACAACAGAGGGATCGGTTCCAACACCCCCACAGTACTAACCTCGATGACCTCCGGCTCAGAACTCAACAAAGTAGTCGGAGGAGGAACTAGAGCAGGTGTAGGGGTAGCCCCTATCTGTTGAGATGGGCTGTGTAGCAACTGGGCCAGTGCCTGCGACTTCAAAAGCTGGCTGACTACCCTCTCGAGGTCATGGTCCGAAAGCCTGGAAGACCTAGAGGAATGAGATCTATGGCTCAGCTCCGACAACAGAGGAGACTTCGGAGCCGATCTAATCGACTCGAGAGATGGAGACCTGGAGCGCTTTCTGCTTGGGGATGGCTCCGACACTAAGGTCGGAGCCGACTGAGGTCTAGGTGCCTCGGTTCCGGTTGGAACCGACGAGGCAGCAAGAGAACCTCCGAACATGGAGCCGACGATTTGGTGGGCTTTTGAGGTTTTCCAGTCAAGGTCTTAGCCGGAGAACCTTCAGGCTTTAACAAGCCTCTAAGAATGAACTTGTTTCTGCGCTTCTGCAGAACTATAGCGCTAAGAGGATGGCAGATGGAACAAGAGTCCTGCAGGTGCAGAGGGCCCAAACAATACACACAAGAAGTGTGACCGTCTGTCAGAGACATCTTCTGACAGCACGAGTCACACTTCTTGAAACCTGATACCTTGGTATCCTTAGACATACTAATGTAAAAAAATATACACACTACACTAATGTATAATCACAATTACAATAAGCAGGAAAAAGGGGGAAAACTACCGCTAGACAGAGGGACAGAATTCCACACACACACAGAACAACAAAGGGAAATCTGTACTACTAAGGGGGAGGGTCAGAGGCCAACCACCTTAAGGGTGGAGAAAAGGGGGGAGTTTAGCAACTAAAAAGGGGGGGAAAGCTAGTTGCTAACTTCACTAACACTAAAGGGATAAAATAGGAAAAAAATCTGACGGAAAACTATCTCTAAGCTATTAATAAAATATATACGACCTGGAGCCGGTGAAAATGCAACCTCGTAGCTGAAGCGGCAAACGTTATCTGGGTATATTACGCCTAGCATTATGGGACATAGGATAGCATCGAGCCGGTAAAAATAGCTCTTGAGCTTTAGTATTCGGCCGAGTTGGATCCGAGGTTCGGCTCTGAACACATCCAGCAAGAATGAAGGCGAGATTGACAACTTAACATCTTGTGTTACTGTCATGGAGCCTCAGAGAAGGCAACACAGTCTAGTGTATGAAGCACAGTAAATCTGCTAGCCTATAACCTCACGTTTGAATTTCACGACTGCTATCTGTTCACACTCTGATCCTCAGTAAGACACCTGATCTTCCCTCATTTTATCTCCTGTCTTGTGTCTGAAAGTCCTGCCTGCTCTATTTCTGTGTAGTTAATGCCTTAAGGATTGTAACATGTTCGTGTGACATCGAACAAGGTTTTGCCGAGTCCCTTGTCCTCTCTACAAGTGACACCACACAGATTATTACAGTTTCAGTGCACATCAAGTGCTGTCAGCTGTCGTGTGTACCAGGCACAAAATAATCACCTGCAATGGTGTTGCATCAGATTTTGTGCAAGAGTTCTGTGGTGCAATACGCTACAGAGATGCCTAAGAGGTTTAATGAAGCACCTGCCACCAAGGAATGTGTGTAGAATCTAGTTAAACATACCACCCCATGCTTTGTTTCATATAACTACCTCAAGAGCATTTTTTCAGCATAGCAATTATAGTGCATAATAAAAGATATTAACTGCTGTGAAACCATGGACCATGCCTGGTATTCTAGAAGTCCTTAGTATCTTAAACAGCAAAAGGCAAGGCTATTTTTTTAAAGTAGATTCTCATGATTTATTGAAATTAAAATAAGGAAGTCTCACTCTAAGCTAAACAGGAAATGGCATGATTGTTAACATTAAAATGATGCTACACTCTAAAACGAGCAAATAGCACATACGTAAAGTGTGAGGCGATGGCATTTTTGTTATTATTAGGTATTTTTACTGCGATAAAAAATGTTCACCAGTTCTCATGAGACAGATAACATTGTTCATCTGTGACAGTCACCTGAACGCTACCACTCTGCGGCAGTGAATCAAGGGGGAACACTTCCCAAACAATATTGAATACTGCTGGTCAGCAAGTGTTCTATAGGCAGAAAGAAAGACCTGAATACTTGATTTAAAACAAAAATCACAAACCCAAAGCTGACTGCTATGAGCTCACAAACCACTGCAGTCCTTTCCACAGTATGCCCTACAGGGTTAACCATGCAGAGCTTTGTGTCCCACCTCCACATGACCTTCATTCCCTCTTTGTCTCTGTCTCCAGAATTGCATCTTGCAAGTGTTTAAGTGAGAAGGGATTTTTCACATCCTCGGTCTGCAGCTGTATTAAAGGGAAGAGGATGGTGTTTTATTGATTGATTGATTTCAGCCTACTTAAAACAACATCATAACATGCAATTAAGAGATTAAACATTTTCGCTTTCCCATCAATGTTAATTTATCAAGCTGTAAGGAGGATTTTTTTCTGTTACCACTTTGTGTATTGTTTCATTAAATTAATGTGAATTCTACATGTTATTTATATTATAACAGGTCAGAAAAAAATTTCAGTGCTGTTGTTGAAACTTAGTTTACATTACAGAGAATACATTCTAAGATATAAATCACTGTGAAATAATTGCATTTTGCAGGTATGGAAAGCCACCAGTTTCAACACAAACATCCTGAAATGTACAACTACCTACTTCTACACAGACACACACACTGTTGTAGCTTATTTGCTGACTATGGCAACGTACCACAACAGTGCGACTATAAAGTGACAACTTAATACAGCTGGTATTCTGGGCAATAAAACTGTGTCAAATGACAAATGTAATACAAAAAGAAGATATACCCCCAGGATTCGGGGACACGTAATGCACTATACAATCCTATTTCTAGCAGACCTTTGCAGTACATTATGGAGGAGAGATTCACAAATCCCAGTGGTGCTAGAAAATTAAGAAAGCTACAGCTTGTAGCACCACAGTAATCATGTTCATGAAAGCCATATGCAAATGCTGCAGTCCAGAGCCATCTGTACTTCCCTGGAGTTTTGGTGGGGAATGAAATAGCATGGTATTTTGCTATTTGGAGAATTAAATGATAAAAATTTACACTGTCTTTTAATGGTGCACACCCACTGATGTCTATGCCAGGAGTAGAGCTGTTAGCACTGCAGCACGTAAGCTGTGTGTGTGTGTTTGTGTTTATAACTGCCCTATGCCACAGAGCTGCATGGACTACTTTGGGGATGCACCACCATGCTTATTTTAAGATAGTTCATTTCAGAGACCTACAAGTAAGTTTTTACACAACATGGCTCTTTCATGTTTCTGAATTGCATTTTATCACTGTAGCATGGGGGGTATTTTCTCTGAATCCTGCCCATAGATTAATCACAATATCCTTATTTTCTCTGCAGTGTTAATATCTCTGAATTACTCTTAAAGGAAAACAACAGGATATTAAAGCAGATTCCCCAACCTGCTGACTCTTCCAGTCCCTGTTCTTTGATAAAGCTTAAAAAAAAAATCACCCTTGCAGCTTTAAAAAATAACCCACTCAACTGTTTTCCCTCTTCTGCTTCCTAGCTTTCTATACTGTTTTTGTTTCACTTTGCAAACCAACTTGATAAACCTGTAGCTGGCTCTGAAATTATGATGTCACTTCTGCCATCTGCTCTTGCTCTAGCTATCGGGATGTTTCCTCCCCCAAAGTGATGTAATCCCCGCCTGATTTGCATGCTGTATAGAAGAGCCAGTGTTCCTCCCACATTGTGATGTCAGACCTGCCTTACCCAGCCCACTCATCCTAATAAAACCCATGTGGTGTGTGGAACTCCTTTTCATTGTACGTGTATCCTGTCGACTGCATTTGTTTGAGGGACTGCTGAAAAGTTTGGATTGCCTGCATTGTCTTCTGCATTTTTTGCTTCATTGGTAAGATAAGTCTTCCTAGTGAATTAAAAATGTAATTCTACACACAGCCCCTGTTTGAATGCACTTCTAGCCCTATTTTGTGCTGCCTGATATAGTTTATGCTTCTGTATGCCACATGGTTCAGTAGTGTATGCTGCTGCCAACTATCTAGATTAGCCTTCTGTTGTATTTGCTTGCTGCTTATATATAATTATATGTATTTTGTATATTATTATTGTATTATGGTTATACATTTTATTTGTTACTGCTGGTTCTCGGTTAATTATCTAGTCATTGTGTTCCCATGTGTGAATGCTGCCTTCTGTTTTAGTCAGGTCCCATGCTGCATGCTGAATTCGGCTTGGTATTATCTGCATTTATCTTCGTTACTGATACTCAGAATAAACCGTCTTTTCTTTCTTTTTTTTTTTTTTATGCAAGTGTTGGTTTATAGTGATAGCTTGTATATTTATCACTACTGCTGCTCGTTTGTTTTTTCTAATTTTAGCATGTTATTAATGCTCATTTCGGCATCTGTGTGTGCCGTGCTCGTATATATATATATATATATATATATATATATATATATATATATATATATATATATTTTTTTTTTTCCTGCTGCACGTTACTGTTTCATGCAGCCGTTTTAAAGGTTAGAGGGAGTTGGACTGCAATTGCGACGTTCTCTCGTCGGCAAGTATCATGTTTACATGCCCTTGTTTTGCTGTGTATGCTGTGGGCCATGTTTGTGTGTGCCGATATCCTCTACATTTTTGAAGAGACCCCTCACCCCAAAGAAAGTTTCTCTTTCATGGTATATTCTGAACCAAGTTAGGTACTGCTGTAGATATTTTAGCTCTGTGAACTGTTCTTGGTATTGTAACACATAACTCACCCCTCACTGGTGAGATCAGATCATAAACTAATCTCGCTGGAGGTCCTCATCCTGCCCCCACCTGAAATAAAAAAGACCACAGTGAAAAACTTCTCAAAAGCCGATTTCACACTTCTAAAAACTAGTGTGGTCTCCTTTAAGGCCCCTGAGCCAGTGGTAAACATTACTCAAACCGCTGAATCACTTACAAATGCCTTCTACCAGCACCTACAGGACTGCATGGATCAGGCAATCCCAAACAAAACTAAGACTCTCTGTACCAAAGGCAAGCGTCCAATCTGGTGGACCCCAGCCAGAAACAAGCTCTACAACAAAAGGAGGAAGCTACTACAAGATAGAGCAAAATCCTTGAAAGGTAAGACACCTTTGATCATTATAAGTAAAAACTAAGAACTCTCATAAAATCATCCAAGGCAAATTTTGAGAGAAAAATCGCCAAGGACTCTAAAGACAATCATAAGGCCTTCTTTAGCTATGTTAGAAACCTAGGAGGAAACTCCCAGATATGCTCAGAATTAGTTCAAAATGATGTGAAAATTACTGAACCTACACACATTGCCAACATACTGGCTGACAGGTTCAGTGCAAACTCCCCCCAAAGGAGAGATATCTATTCCAGAGGATTGTAGCCCCCAAACATCTCCAACGCCCAGGTGAGAACTGCCCTCACTAAGGCAAAACACAGCATCCATGGGACCTGATGGTGTCCCCGGCTGTGTGCTTCACGAACTCAACGAGGAATTAAACCCACAGTTAGGACAGCTGTTTAATCTTAGCCTCACCTCAGGATACGTCCAAGGAGTGGCGCACGGCGACTGTGGTCCCACTTCATAAGGCGGTGCCTCCACAGACCCTGGAAATTACCACCCATTAGCTTGACAAGCCTTATCTGCAAAGCCATGGAGAGGATCATAATGGAACTCATAAATAAAGACATAGGGAACTTGCAGACTTTGGATCCAACCCAGTTTGGCTTTGTCAAAGGCAGATCCTGCCTCTTAAACTTGGTTGACTTTTCGAGACAGTCACCAAGGCCATTGATGAGGAAAGGCAGTCCATACAGCCTACCTCGACCTGGCAAAGGCCTTCGACACAATACCCAACTCAGGTATCATCGAAAAACTCATCAGCTTGAATGTAAACCCATACATCACAAGATGGGTTGCAAACTGGCTAAGTGACAGAACCCACAGGGTCAGAGTTGCTGGAGCCATGTCAGACTCAAAGCCTGTCACAAGTGGTGTCCCACAGGGCTCAGTCCTGGGTCCACTCTTGTTCGGCATCTACTTTTCTGAAGTACAAGCAAACACAGGAGGGTTATGGCTGACAAATTTGCAGATGACTGCAAACTGGGTGCCATAGTCGAAAACACATCTGACACAGATATCCTCCAGAAGGGCCTCACAGAAACGGATAACTGGTGCCAGAGCCATGGCCTGAAGTTAAACGCCAAAAATGCATAGTCATACCCTTCGGGAAAAACAAGGTTACCCCTAGCTACCATATAGGTGGCAATCCACTGAGCACAGAAAAAGTCATCAGGGATCTGGGGACCCAGGTTGACAGTAGCCATTCGTTTGACACTCATGTTGCTGAAGTAGTTAGGAAAACCTTCTATATCGCCCACCTGATCATGAAGGGATTCACATCTAGATCAAGGGAGGTCATCGTCCCCCTGTACTCATCACTCATTAGACCTATGATTGAGTACAATGCCCCATTCGGAATGTATCTGACCAGACACCTGCTGCAGCTTGAAAGGCCCCAAAAGTTCCTCACCAAAAGGATAAAGGGTCTCAAAATATGTCTTATGCTGCACGACTGAAAGAACTCCAGCTCTATTCAGTCTCATACCGCTTGCTCAGAGGTGACCTGTGCCTGACATATAAGGCCATGTCAAACCCAGATTTGATGAATATGCTTCACCTCAAAAAATCTAGATCCCTCAGAACCACAAGGGCGGGAGACTTAAACCTTGACACGGTTATAAATAGAACATGCTGGAGGGACAGATTCATCACCCAGAGACTCCCTATGCTGTGGAACAAAATCGCGGTACATGTGAGGCAGAGCACCTCGCTGGCCTTGTTCAAGAGGAATCTTGACCAATGGATGGGAGATCGCAGATATACCCCAGAGATTACTTCAGTGTCACTGCTTGACAGAGGCACAGCAAAATGATAGGCATAGTTTTTATTCAAACTAAAGGGGTGGCGAAAGCCACATAACTATGGGCTAGGCTTATAAATGCCCTTGGGCAGATAGCCTAGTATGAACCTATGAACCTATAACACTTCTATTTAAAAAAATCCGATGAAGTGTAATGTTGGTGTAGGTCTGAAACTGTTCTAACTGAAACCTCCGAGGTCCGGAAGGGGATGTTCATTGTGTTTCACTGTTGCAGTCATTACTCTTGGGTTACCTGCTGGCAGGCTACCCGCAGTCGGCCTGAATTCCAAAGTCTTGGTCCGGCGTTGGTTGCTGTCGCCTCTTCCCTGACGTCAGTGCGCCAGGGGTATAAAAGATGCGGCTGATGCCATTTTCTCCAGTATTCCTTGCCGCGCAGTGCCCGAAGCAGAAGCAGTTTGCAAGTGCCAGTCGGCAGACTCCTGAGATTTTCGTGTTCGAATTTCAGATCCGAAGTCTTCATTTAAAGCTAAGTACCCCATTGGGGAAACTTTTTTCTTGCTCCAGACTGATGTCAGAAAAAGTTAATAATTGTATTTCTTGTGGGAAGCAAATACCTCATAAGGACTTTCATTCTTATTGTATTCCTTGCCTAGGCCCTGATCACGACGTTGCTAATTGCAGGTTTTGTGCTAGATTTAACCAACGCACTATTAAGCGTCGGTACGATTTTGCATTTCATTACTTTGGCCGAAGATTTAATTACACAATGTCGTCGGATAGCCATCAGACCACCACAATTCACAGGAAAAGCAAGGAAAAGGACAGGCATCTGAGGTCCAAAACTGAAGACAAGGCTTCTTCTAAGCCAGTCGCCGGTTCTCAGTGAGGCGCTTTCGCAGCCCCTGACACACGCTACCTCAGAGCCGCAGGCCGCTTCCAACTCCCACATGGAGCAGGCTAGGCCACTGGAAACTCAAGGTATTGGACACTTGGAAAATATTCCCTCAGATGGGTCCGGAGCCGCTGAGCAGGCATCGGCTTCTGAGGGTGTTTTCAGGCCTACACAGTTATATGTAAAACCGACTACAGCTTCAAAGGCAAAGACTAAAGCACCACTAAAGACAAAGAAACAAGTGCAGCAAGCCCATGGACAGGCCTCCACGCCTAAAAAACAGATGCTCAAAATGGCCGAAGACCTAATTACTTTGATCAGGGGTTCCCATCCCCCTCCTGATAAGAGGCCTAGGCAAGAGATAGAATATGAATCTTCAGATCAGGTTTCCATTTCCTCTTACCCCTCTTCTGAACAGGAATACTCTCTTCCTCCCTATGAGGGCTCTGCTGCTGAAAAATCTATCCCTTCAGCCTCTCCTCCTGAGGATTATTCTTTTGGGGAAACCCAGCATACCATGAGGGAGCACTTCCACTGGGAGAGCCAAGACTACTCAGAATCTAAGAAAAGGCTCAGAGACTTTCTTTTACTACCTCAGCACAGGCCTCTTGCTATCCCCCCTGTTTTAGACATTGTAGATGATGTATTTTCAGAGTCCAGCCTGTCTCCTGACTCTTTACCCCCTGCACCTGTTAAGCCAGACAGATACTACAGGGTTCAAGATTCACATAAATAAAAACCCTGCTACTGACCCAGAAACTATTTCTCTGGGTCCCAAAGGGGTCAAGGCTTCCACTGCAAAAAACCCTATCCCCTCTGATAGGGATTCAAAGGCACTGGACAGATGGGGGAAAAGGTTTACACTTCTGCTGCCTTGGCTGTGAGGGCTTTAAATTGTCAATTTCATATGCTTAAATATCAGCAATACTTAATGTCACTGCTTAAACAGAAAATATTAACAAATTCTGAATGTGCAGAAAACAAGGAAATGCAGGATTGATTGCATGCTACTGAACAAGTGGGAAGGCATACTTTGCAATGTGGTTTTGATTCTCTGGAGGCCTCTTGCAGGGCTGCTGTTACGGGTTCTGTCATTAGGAGGCATGCTTGGTTAAAGGAACAGAATCTGCCTGATCATGTTAAAGCAAAATTATTAGATGCTCCATTACAGCATGATACTTTGGTGTTAAAGCAGAAGAGGTGTTGAAAAAAATGGAGGATAAAGCAAAATCTATGCAGACAGTTAAGGATTTCTTACAGGGGCAGCCACCTAGATTTAGCAGGAACTGGCCCACAAATAACTGGTCCTTTCCAGTGTCAGACAGGCCACAAAGAGGCAGATACAGATGCCCCAGAGGCAGACCCCAGCCTCAAGGTTCATACAGGCCTAAACAATGGGGTGCTTCTACCTCCAAAAGCGGAGAAGACAAATCACAGCCATACAGGAAACAGTCCCAATGACTTTCCTCTGCCAGCACCAAGCACTTATCTTTTGGCAGCCCCCTTGGGGGGGAAACTAGCACTTTTTTCACAAAATTGGCACATAATTCCCCCAGGACAAATGGGTCTTGAATATAGTGTCTCAGGGCTACAGGTTCCACTTTCACACCTTGCCAAGGGCAAAAGGTATGCCAGACCTGCCACACAATCAATGGGCAGAGGCACAAAAGCAAGTTTCATCCCTCATGGACATGAGGGCCATTCAGCGAGTACCACAGCAAGAGCAGGGACAAGGATTTTATTTGAGACTTCTCTTGGTACACAGAAAGGACAAAGCCTGGAGACCAATACTGGACCTGTCTATTCTAAACACATTTCTGGACATTCCAAAATTCAAAATGTTGACTCTGCAGCAGCTTCTGCCCATGCTGGGCAAGAAGGCTTGGCTTGTAACTTTGGACCTAAAAGAGGCATACCTGCATATCCCAATCAGACAATCTTGCAGAAGATACCTCAGATTCATAGCTGGCTCAGTGCACTACCAATTCTCTGCACTGCCCTTTGGCTTATCTACTGTGCCCAGGGTCTTCACAAAATGCCTGGCACCAGTAATTGCATTTTGCAGACAAAGAGGAATTCAAATATATCCTTACTTGGATGACTGCCTTATTCAAGCAGAGAACAAGGACATTCTACTAAAGCATCTGGCATTTGTAAAAAGATTACTAATTTGCCTAGGGTACACAGTAAACGAAGAGAAATCAAAACTAGTACCCTCTCAAGAGATAATATTCCTGGGTGCAAGCTTAAATACAACTGCCCAGATGGCTTATCTCACGCCAGACAAACAAAGGCAACTGACTTCTTCAAAATGTTGGCAACAAAGACCCAGTTATCTGCAAGTAAAATTCTGCAGCCTTTGGGCTTCATGGCATCCTGCATTCTGCTAATTCCATATGCCAGACTGCATATGAGGAAACTACAATGGTATCTAAAAGTGTTTGGACTCAACATTGCCACAGCCTGGAAACATTAATTACCCTCATTCCCTGCCTGCAACAGGAGTTTTGATGGTGGGCACAGGCCTGTCACCACAACAAGGGACAGCCATTCACTTTACCCACAGCCAGGCAGACACTAACAACGGATGCATCAAATTATGCCTGGGGCCCCACATGGCAGAAAAATGTACTCAGGGCACATGGCCCGCAAGCCAGATGCATCTTCATATCAATCAAAAACAGATGCTAGCTGTTCAAAATGCCCTGACAGCTTTCAAGGATCTACTTCATCCAGGACAACTACTGATAAAGATGGACAATACTACAGTCATGAGGTACATAAAAGCAAGGAGGCACACATTCCTACCCCCTCTGCAGACAAGCCATGACTTTGTGGGACACAGCATTGACTTATCAAGTTCACCTGCAAGCACAATTCCTGCCAGGTAAGATAAATACTCTGGCAGACGAACTAAGCAGAAACCTCATGGATCCCCACGAGTGGAAACTGGATCCACAAGTCTTCAGCATGATAACAAGGAAATGGGGATGCCCAGACATAGATCTATTTGCCTCCCCTCACAACTGCCAACTACAGAGATTCTGCACAAGGACTTATCACAAGCAAACATGGAAAGTGGATGCCTTACCCTTCAGCTGGAAAAACCTAACCGTATATGCCTTTCCTCCACTGCCTCTCCTCCCCAAGGTACTCCTAGAGGTCAGACAAGAGAAGCCAAAAATGATACTGATTGCCCCAGACTGGCCACGCCAGCACTGGTACCCAATCCTAAAGAACTTGTCTCAAGGTCCAGCCTGGACGCCAGCACTGGTACCCAATCCTAAAGAACTTGTCTCAAGGTCCAGCCTGGACATTGCCTCAGATTTCTCACTTACTGACCCAACAAAACAATCAGATCCTGCACAGCCAACTCAGGACCTTAAATCTGGCAGCATGGCGGATAATGTAGCTATTCAGAACACTCCTCTCTCCAAAGCTGTGATGGATGTTATTTTGGAGGCCAGGAGGCCCAGTACCAGAAAATCTTATGCAGAAAAATGGAAGAGATTCTGTGCTTGGAACCAGGCACAAGGAATTGACACGTTTGTTCCAAACATTCCTCAGATTTTACAATACTTAACTGAGATGCTGGACAGAGGCCTATCCTTTTCATCAATTAAGATCCATGCCTCTGCCATTTCAGCCCATTACAATATATAACCACCTGTCTGTTCTCATTCTTTAATAAGGCAGTACCTTAGAGGGGCCAAAAACATAAGACCTCCAAGGAGAGCACCGATACCTGCATGGGAGGAATTATGTCTTGGAAAAACTCACACTGCCTCCTTTTGAGCCAGCCTCAACAGCTGATATAAAATTCTTATCCTGGAAAACAGCTCTGCTCCTAGCAATAACCTCTGCATGATGAGTCTTGGAGTTACAGGCACTTATGGCTGTGGAACCTTTTATCATTTTCCATCCAGACAGGGTTTCTCTGAGGAAAACCAGAGATTTATACCCAAGGTGGTGTCCAGTGTGGCCCTTAACCAAACCATTCACTTGCCTACCTTTTATCCAAACCCACAGAACAAGGGGGAGAGACTTCTGCATTCTTTGGACATACACAGACAGCTACGCTTCTACTTGGACAGAGCTAAAGCTTTCAGAAAGACTCAGCAACTTTTAGTGGCATATGCTGCAGGATCACAAGGAAAGGCTATCTCAAAACAGGCCATTTCAAAATGGATAGGCCATTGCATTCATTTCTGCTATTCACAACATGGCAAATCAGTGCCTAAGGACATTAGGCCACATTCAACCAGAGCAGCAGCCTTCCTCAGAGGAGTACCAACCAAAGATATCTTAGAGGCTGCAACTTGGAGTTCGGTGCACACCTTTACAAAGCACTACCACTTACCTCTCTACTCTAAATCCAGAGCAGGCTTTGCCACTGCAGTTCTGCAGGGCCTCATAGCCTCTCCTAATCCTATTTAACCCCAGCCACCCATCCTCAGCTTTGGGATTCAACCCGAGAGTAATGACTGCAACAGTGAAACATGATGAACATCGTACAGTTGTGTACCTACCATAAATGTAGATGTTCGAGTGTATTCACTGTTGCAGTCCAGGTTACCCACCCACCATCCCCCTTTGTTTTGCTGGGTCTTATCTGTACTTCTCTATTCTATACAACCTATGTGGTATATTTGCTTGTAGATGAAGGAAATGATTACCTTAGTGCATGCATGTTTATTGGCATAATTTTTAGCCTACCCTTTTGGAGGCACCTGACATCTGGGGCAAGAAAAACTGAAGAAAATGGCGTTGGCTGCATCTTTTATACCCCTGGCGCACTGACGTCAGGGAAGAGGTGACAGCAACTGACGCTGGACCAAGACTTTGCAATTCAGGACGACTGCGGGTAGCCTGCCAGCAGGATAACCCAAGAGTAATGACTGCAGCAGTGAATACATTCTAACATCTACATTTATGGTAGGTACACAACTGTACTTTCTGCTGAGTCAGCGTAGCAGGAGCATTCTTTATGAATGGAGAATACTATATAATTTCATCAGCGGCACGCATTTGTTTCCACTTATATGTATTATTAGCATTGATATTTTGCAATAACACTGGTCTTGTACAAACTGACCGTTCGCTCAGGTCTGCTAGATTGTCTTACTGTAACACATCAGTAGCTTTAGTGGTGTTAATTGTATGTACAGTGCCAGATTTTTCAGTTATGGACATTGAAATTGCTTTATGAGCATAGGCAGTATGATTAGATACTAACTTGATTTCAGGGCTGTATGGTTTAATCTTGCTCCTTGTTTAGCTTTATAACGTGTTTAATGCATCTCCTCTAAACATTCCTGTGTCTATTTTTAGTACCACTGTTATGCAAGGATATGATGGGGGTTCACACCTGTGGTTAGTTGGGCAAGCAGCAGCTCAATTCAGTCATGTTTGTGGACCAGTATAGCATTGTATTAGTGCTTTAAAAACATTGAAACACCTCCTCCATATGTTTTATTCAGAGCTGAGGGGGATCAAAATGTATGAAAGACACTGTAGACTAATAGCCAGAGTGATTACTATGGTTCTGAACTATGTTTCTGTGACTGCGGTTCCCATTCAGAAGCCTGAAACATCATAAGCCTGAAAATCAAAATCCTGAAACCAAAAGCCTGAAAATTCAGAATCCTGAAAACTCAAAATCCTGAAAGACCAAAATCCTGAAAGACCAAAATCCTGAAACTCAAAATCCTGAAAACACAAATAATGCTAATATGTCACTATAAAGACACTAATATCTACCAACTGACCCGGACCCTAACCCTAAGGTCCGTCACTATCGCACACTCACCTGACCCGAGCCCTAAACCTAACTCACTTAAACCGCCCCTAACCCCAATATTTGTCACTATTGCATACATGCCTAACCTGCGCTTAACCCTAACTCACTTAAACCACTAACCTAAAATAAAACCAACCGCACACTTACCTGACCCCAACGCATGACCTAACACCACAGGGCTAACAATAGCAAAGCCACAATGCCATCAGTATGTCTATTTTGTGTTTTCAGGATTTTGGTCTTTCAGGATTTTGGTCTTTCAGGATTTTGGGCTTTCAGGATTTTGAGTTTTCAGGATTCTGAATTTTCAGGCTTTTGGTTTCAGGATTTTGATTTTCAGGCTTATGATGTTTCAGGCTTCTGAATGGGAACCGTGACTGCATATATGTGTGTCAATTTTCTAGGGTAAGGAGTGCTTCCAGGTAATATTTTTTTATATTTAAACTACTAGCATTGAGAAGCAGCACCTTTAGGTATTTCTGACTGATTTTTATTATGTTGGCGGGCTTAACTTGGCATATTATAAAAAAAGGCACTATGTTGACAAAGTTTTTGTCAATATTCCGAAGCCAAGTGGTGATAAGTGCAAACCATCTCTTGAAAAGCATAGTGGCTTGTCTGTTATGTCTACCCAAGCTGTCAGAGATTGAATTCCCTTGTTGTGACACCAGAAACTAAGCCATTTGTTGAAGTAGGTAATTTTTGCTGGTCCTGTCGTATAATCATTGCTGAAGGCAGGATGCAACTCAAGGCTAGATTCATACCCACCTGGGACACATGTATTCAGAGAGCTCTATGTTCCTCTTCATATAGTCCAGTGAGGTATCATGGACTATGACCGTCATACTTGTTCTTTAAAGCCACAAGTGCGTGTGTGTGTGTGTATGTGAATGCAAGCAAGGGGCGTGTGTGTGTGTGTGTGTGTGTGTGTGTGTGTGTGTGTGTGTGTGTGTGTGTGTGTGTGTGT
>NC_056738.1:517033977-517098977 GCF_019279795.1 Protopterus annectens | reverse complement strand
AAGGGGCAAGTGTGTGTGTGTGAGAATGCAAGCAAATGGCAAGTGTGTGTCTGTGTGAGTGTATGTGTATGAATGCTTACTAAGCTGGGCATTAATCCCTACGTCACTCGATGGGTTGTCAAATGGCTTACTGACAGAACCCACGCTGTAAAAGTAGCCCACTCCAAATCCAGCTTCTGGCAAGTCAGAGTACCTCAGTGGTCAGTCCTGGGGCCGCTCTTGTTTGGCATCTACTTCTCTGAAGTACAGGCCAACACTTAGGGATTCTGGCTAACAAAGTTCACAGATGACTGCAAACTGGGAGCCATTATTAAATCCCCAAATGTTGTGGATACTCTAGAAAAGGGCCTTACAGAAACAGATGCTTGGTGCCAGAGCCATGGGCTCAAACTCAGTGCCAAGAAATGTATAGTTATCCCGTTTGGGAAAAAACATGTACCCATTCTGGGACATGCTACACTTAAAGAAATCCCAATCCCTCAGAACTACATGCTCCAGGGATCTAAACCTTGTCAGCACAATAAACAAATGCTGGAGGGATAGGTTCCTGACTCAGAGACTGCCCAGACTCTGGAATAGACTGCCCATACATGTCAAGCAGACCGTCTCTTTGGCCCTCTTCAAACGGAACATTGAAGATTGGATGGGAGAAAGAAATTAACCCCGGGGATTACGTCACTCACCCTGCTAGACAGGGGTCCAGGGTAGAAAATAGTGTGGAAGTAATAGCCAGGGAATTGTTATGGCTAGGCTTGTATAAGCCCTAGGGCCGATAACTATAGGTTCATAGGTTGGTACTAGGCTAACAGACTGCTATCAGAAGGAAGAAGCCCTTGGGTCATTTTAGCTGTTGCCAAACAAACTTTGTGTCTGTGTGATACGCAAGTGTGTGTGCATCTGTGTGATAAGGGGAAAGTGTGTGCACGTTTGTGTGATAAAGGGCACTCTGCCAGTATCTGCTGAATTTTACAAAAAGTACAGTTTTGTACCTACCATAAATGTAGATGTTCGAAGATCCACATTGCTGCAGTCCTTACACTTGGGTAGTCCGCTGTCCTCGGTCGGCCCGAATATCAAAGTATAAGGCTGACGTCGGTCAAGGCGCATTTGACTGACATCAGGACGTCAGGGTACAAATGCGCATGACCGACGTCATATCCTCAGTCTTTTCTTGCCCCAGATGTCAGAAGACCCTAAAAATAAAGGTCAAAAAACAAAAGACAGCAAACCAACAACCAACCATCCTAGCACTAAAAATATGTACAAAATATATACAATAGACAATATACACCCAATTGACCACCCAACCCACACAACCGCCTCTAACAACAGAGGGGAAGGAGGGAGGGTAAATTGGACTGCAGCAATGTGGATCTTCGAACATCTACATTTATGGTAGGTACAAAACTGTACTATGTTCTTCATCTCACATTGCTGCAGTCCTTACACTTGGGTAGAATCCCAAAGCAGAGGAAAGGGAGGATGGCCAAATTATAAGGAAGCAGGAGCTGCTAAAATGCCCTGCAAAACAGCAGTGGCAAAACCAGCCCTGGATTTAGAGTAAAGTGGTAGGTGATAATGCCTGGAAAAGTATGCACTGAACTCCAAGTAGCTGCCTCCAAAATATCCTTAGTTGCCACCCCCCTCAAAAAAGCTGTTGAAGTGGCAGTAGCCCTAGTGGAATGAGGCCTAATCCCAGCTGGAACTTCCTTGCCATGATGGGAATAACAGAAAGCAATGCAAAACCCAATCCACTTAGAAATAGTTTGTTTTGACACAGGCTTGCCCTGAGAACTCAAAGCAAAAGAAACAAATAACTGCTGAGACTGCCTGAACCCTTTAGTTCTGTCCAAATAATAACGCAACTGCCTGTGTACATCTAAAGTGTGCAAAATCTTTTCCCTTTATTTTGGGGATTTGCATAAAAGGTAGGCAAATGAATAGTTTGGTTTAAAGCCACACTAGAAACCACTTTAGGCATAAAGGAAGGATTAGTACGAAAGATACCCTATCCTTATGGAAAATTAAGAAAGGCTCAACTGCCATAAGGGCCTGCAACTCAGAAACCCTTCTTGCAGAGGTAATAGCCAACAAAAAGCAGTCTTCCATGATAATAACTTTAATTCAGCAGTAGCTGCAGGCTCAAAAGGTTGTAGAGTGAGTTTCTCCAACACAAAATTGAGATCCCAAGCAGGAGTAGGAGCTCTTCGTGGGGTCTTATATTCTTTGCCCTCTAAGAAATTGCTTGAACAAAGGATGAGAAAACAATGGTGGGTCACAATCATAGTGAGCCGAAATTGCTGCAGCATGAACCTTAATAGAAGAGAAGGACAAACCTTTGTCCAGTAACTCAGTAAGATATTGAAGAGCCACACTTAAATTAGGCCCAGAAACATCAAAATCCTTTGCTGCACTCCAAAAAAAATCTCTTCCATTTGTCTGCGTACACTTTCCTTGTACTAGGCCTTCTGGCTTCCAAAATAACATTCAAAACTTGTTGTGGAAGTGGAGGCCCACTATGGTTCAAAACAGAATATGCCAGGCTGTTAGGTGCAGAGAGTGAAGCTTGACATTGAGCAAATGACTGTCCTCCTGAGACAACAGGTGTGGAATCAAGGCAAAGGCCATGGAGGCTTCCGTACCAGGCTCCTCAGTAATGGGTACCAATGCTGTCAAGGCCAATCTGGAGCTATCAAAATCATCCTTGGCTTGTCTTGTCTGGCCTTTAGTAGTACCTTTGGGAGGAGAGGCAGAGGCGGAAAGGCATACACATGAAGATTGCTCCAATTGAAAGAAAGAGCATCCACTTTCCAAGCTGTGGGATGAAACCTTTTTGTGCAAAACTTTGGCAGCTGGTGGTTTAGAGGAGAAGCGAACAGATCTATGTCTGGAGTTCCCCATGACACTGTCAATTTCTGAAATACATGAGGATCCAATTTCCACTCGTGGGGATCCATAATTTGTCTGCTCAACACATCTGCTAAGGAGTTCTGTGCTCCGGCAGAAACCTTGCCTGAAGATTTAGCTGTAAACTGAGAGCAGTCTCCCACAAAATCATTGCTTGCCTGCATAGAGGATAAGAATGTGTTCCCCTTGCTTGTTGATGTACCACATGACAGTTGTGTTGTCTGTTAGAATCAACACCTGCCCTGGAAGAAGTAAATCCTTGAAAGCTATTAATGCAAACTGGACTGCTAACATCTCTTTCAAGTTGATATGTAGATGTTGAAGTCTGGCAGGCCACTTGTCTTGTATCCACTTTCCATTCAGATGAGCTCCCCAAGCTTTGTCTGAGGCATCTGTCGTTAGAATCTGACTCGCCTCTGGCCGGGTCACAGAGAGTCCCTTGTTTAGGTGACATTCCTGAGCCCACCATAAAAATTCCTTTTGAATGCAAGGTATTATTTGAATGACAGTGTCCAAATCCTGGCAGTGCTGTGTCCATACATTTTTGAGATACCATTGTAGCTTCCTCATATGCAGTTTGGCATTGGGAAGCACCAGAATACAAGATGCCATGAACCCTAAGGCTTGAAGGACTGTCCTTGCAGTCAGCCCGGACTGATGAGACAACTGATGAAAGTAAAGGGAAAGATTCTTTTGTTTGTCCGGGGTCAAAAAGGCCATCTGGGATGCTGTATTCAGTCTCACACCCAGAAAGCACATGTCTTGAGAGGGTACTAGACTGGACTTTATTTCATTCACAGAATACCCCAGGCATCTTAGCACTGCTATCACATAATCCAAATGATGAAGAAGCTCGTCCCTTTCTTGAGCCAGAATCAGGCAATCGTCCAAATAGGGATAAATCTGTATTCCTTTTAACCTGAGGAAAGCTATCACTGGAGCCAGAACCTTCGTGAACACTCTGGGCGCAGTAGATAAGCCAAAGGGCAATGCAGAGAACTGATAATGAGAAGTCCCAGCTTGAAAACGCAGATACTTCCTGCAACTTAGTCTGATAGGAACATGAAGATAAGCCTCCTTGAGATCTAAAGTTACCATCCAATGATCTTTGCCCAACAGAGGTAAAAGCTGCTGTAACGTCAACATTTTGAACTTGGGAATGTCCAGATAAGTGTTGAGGATAGATAAGTCCAAAATTGGTCTCCACGTGTTCCCTTTCTTTGGTACTAGGAACAGGCGAGAATAAAATCCTAGGCCCACTTCTGGCATAGGGACCGGCTGAATGGCCCCTATTTGGAGTAACAGAGAAATTTGCTTGTGAGCCTCTATTCTTTGTGGAGGAGGAACGTCTGGCATGCCTTTGAAAGGAGGCAAGGTATGGAAATAAAACCTGTAACCGTGGTGTATGATATCCAATACCCATCTGTCTTGGGTAATTAAACTCCAATTTTCTTTGAAAAGTGCCAACCTTCCTCCCAAAGGTGCTGCCAGACAGAAGGCTCTGGCAGCTAAAAAGGTAGGTCATTGGGTCTGTTTACGAAAGGACTGACCCCTGCCCTCACCTGAAGACTGTGCAGGAGAACTCCCTGTTCTAGGCCTGAAAGAGCCCTGAGCTCTGCCCCTACCACGCCTAGATCTACCCCTAGACTGGGAATCATAAGAAGGATACATCCACCCCTTAGTAGGCCAATTTCTACTAAACTTTGGAGGCTGAACCTGCAAAAATCTTTAACAGTCTGCATAGACTTAGCCTTGTCTTCCATTTTCTTTAAGACTGTCTCAACAGGAGAACCAAACAACACATCAGATTGTAAAGGAGCATCTAAAATCCGTGATTTAACATGGTCAGATAAATTCTGATCCCTCAGCCAGGCGTGCCTGCGAAGAACTGACCCAGTGGCAGCCACCCTAGACGAGGCCTGTACAGCATCAAAACCACATTGCAAAGAATGCTTACCCACCTGTTCAGAAACATGTACTAAATCTTGCAACTCTTTACAATCAATACCTTCCGCCAGAGCATCAACCTTAGACTTCAATTGTGAAAGGAGATAGTTTTGGTATTTTAACATGTGAAACTGGCAATTCAAAGCCCTCATAGCTAGAGTGGAAGAAGTATAAACTTTCTTTCCCCATCTATCCAAAGCCTTGGCCTCTTTGTCTGAAGGAACCGGATTCTTGACAACAGAAGCCTTAACACCTTTAGGCCCCTGACTAACAGTTTCTGGGTCTGCCCTAGGAGTCTTAAAAAGATACTTATGAGCTTCAGGCACCCTGTAATATCTATCCGGTTTAACAGGAGCAGGAGGCAAAGAATCAGGATTAAGAGAAGCCTCTGCAAAAACATCTTCCACCACATCTAAAACAGGAGGTATAGCCAAAGGCCTATGCTGGGGTAAAAACAAAAATTCTCTAAGCCTTTTCCTGGAATCAGAGAAGTCCTGACCTTCCCACTTAAAATGCTCCCTCATAGAATGAAGAGTTTCTGAAAAGAAAAATCCTCAGGAGGAGAAGCAGAAGGAGTAGAATCATCCACATCAGAGTCAGAATAAGGAGAATACTCCTGCAAGTCTTCAGAAGACTCTGAAACATCCAAGCCTGCTCAAAACTCCCTGGCTCAGGCTCCACCCTAGGTCTCTTATCAGGAGGGGCAAAGAACCCTAATCAAAGAAATCAAATCTTCTGCCATTTTAAGCATATGCTTCTTGGGCACAGTTCCAGAAGAACTAGGGGTGACACCAACTGAAGCTGAACCTGCCCTGCCTCTGGGAGAAGCCTTGGAAACAGAAGGAGAGGGCCTAGCCACCCTAGGAAGGGAGGGAGTATAGTAACCTGAGAAGCCCCTTCAGCCTGACCTGCCTCCTGAGAGGCCACATCTTGCAATAACAAGGTCTCCCTGGGAACCAAAGAAACCTCCGGTGGAGCCACCGGCTCCACCGACACCTCTAAAGAACCGGCGTCCGCAGACGGTTCTTCTAGCCTAGGCTTAACTGCTTTGTCCTTGCGCTTTTGAAGAAGCGGGCCGGAGCATCCAACGGCATTTTATAATTGCACCGCTTCCCAAAGACTAACCTGGCACAATCCAACCTTCTCTTTATAGTGCGCTTATTGAATCTAGCACAAGAGCGCCACCCAACAACGCCGCGCTCAGGCCCTACACAAGGAATACACAAAGTATGATAATCTCTATGCGGTATCTGTTTCCCACAAGAAATGCAATTATTGACTTTTTCTGACATCCGTAAATCACTGAGGCAAGAAAAACGAAAATATTCTAACGGGTACTTAGCCAACTTTGAACTCGGTCTGAAACTTCGAAATCGAAAAATCTCAGAACGCCAACCGGCACTTGCAATGCTGCTTCTGCATCGGACCATGCGGCAAAAAAGACTGAGGATATGACGTCGGTCATGCGCATTTGTACCCTGACGTCCTGATGTCAGTCAAATGCGCCTTGACCGACGTCAGCCTTATACTTTGATATTCGGGCCGACCGAGGACAGCGGACTACCCAAGTGTAAGGACTGCAGCAATGTGAGATGAAGAACATCCACTTTTATCTCTAAAGCTGTCCCAGCACAATCTGGTAGTTAGATGTAACTTTAAATACACTATACTGGTATGTTCTTCATATACTGAATTGATAGTCTGTTTTGTGATTTATGATTTAGTGTTGAATTGTCACTTAATTCCATTAGGTACTGGTGTGCCTTTGCTGGGTAATTTTTTCCCTGTGGTTGTGGAACTGTAGTTATAAAGACAGGAAGAATTTGATTGTAACCAGGTGGTGTGGGCATGCTTGCTTAACCCTCCCCTCAAAACCGTAACACCTTTAGTTTTGCAGCCATGTTTGGATGGATTTGGATCAGGGTGACTGCAGTTTACAGGTCTCCTTTTTGCTGGGATTTATGTAAGACCCCTAAAGTGGGAAGGATGAATGTTTAAAAATAAAACATCCTTCATGAAAGGTCTGAGGTGGAAGATGGTGTATGTGGTTATGCTGATAAGAACTGGAAATTCCTGTATTAACACTAATGTACAGTAGACAGTTTATTGGACTGTGCTGTAGAAGCTGAATCTGTGGACAGGTTTACTGGGCTGTGTAAAGTAGGGCTCACTAGTGTTGGATTAAAGTACTTAAATAATGTTGTAGGTGGAAAACTGTTCAATGGGTGCATTTCATGTACAATTTGAATGGAGCGGCTTGATGTGTAAGATCTGTATAGGCATGTGTTTCTGTTTCTGATGTCTGCACAGCCAAAGTACATAATTACTCGTGCATTCCTCGGACAAAGGCCTGGGGTCATTCTTGGTGTTGCCAAACAAACGTGGTTATGTGTGTGAGTTGAGTGAGTGTGGTGTGTGAGTTGAGTGAGTGTGTGAGAGTGGGGGGTGAGTGTGGTGTGTGGGTGAGTGAGTGTGGTGTGTGGGTGAGTGAGTGTGGTGTGTGGGTGAGTGAGTGGGTGAGTGAGTGTGGTGTGTGGGTGGGTGAATGAGTGTGGTGTGTGGGTGGGTGAATGAGTGTGGTGTGTGGGTGGGTGAATGTGGGGAGTGAGTGTAGGTGAGGGTGAGTGGGGTGGGTGAGTGTGGTGGGTGGTGAGTCAGTGAGGGTGGTGAGTGAGTGTAGTGAGTGGGTGTGGGTGAGGGTGGGTGAGTGATTGTGGGTGGGTGAGTGAGTGTGGGTGGGTGAGTGAGTGAGTGTGGGTGAGTGAGGGTGGGTGGGTGAGTGAGGGTGGTGGGTGAGTGAGTGTGGTGGGTGAGTGAGTGGTTGAGTGTGGGTGAGTGAGTTGGTGTGGGTGAGTGTGGTGAGGGTGGTGGGTGCTGAGTGTGGGTGAGTGAATGTGGGTGAGTGAGTTGTGGTGGGTGAGGGTGGTGGGTGAGTGGGTGTGGTGGGTGAGTGAGGTTGGGTGAGTGAGCTGAATGTGGGTGGGTGAGTGAGTTGAATGTGGGTGGGTGTGCGGGTGTGGTGAGTGAGTGTGGCTGAGTGTGGGTGGGTGAGTGAGTTGAATGTGGGTGGGTGTGGTGGGTGAGTGAGTTGAATGTGGGTGGGTGGGTGTGGTGAGTGAGGCTGGCTGAGTGTGGGTGGCTGAGTGTGGTGAGTGGGGTGAGTGTGGGTGAATGAGTGAGTGTGGGTGAGTGTCATTTTTGGATATAATTTCTAAATTTTGTAAACTTTGTTTTTGTATTGTCATATTGCTTTACATTGCCCTACCGATATGTGACAAAGTACAGGCAGAAGCACAGTAACAGCTGCAAAATCTAAGAGCATAAATTTGCAATAACCATGCGTATACATTAATTGTATGTTTTTACATAAGAAGCAGATGTCTGTCACAATTAATCGACAACACTACATCAGATTACAAGAAGTATGCAATACCGTAATTTTTTAAATTATGCCTTAAAAATACATGTTGGTGCTGTCATGCAAGTCTGTGAAATATTTCATGTTTATAGTGTGTCATTTGTTAGCTATTTAACCAAACGGGAAGGAAAAATAAGTGGGAGTTTGATGCTTTGCAAAACGGTGATTATTCCCAGTGCTATGTAGCTTGGTTCTAAATTTGACAGGAGGAGTGCAACAAAAAAGTGTCCCACTGTAAGGAGGGAAAGGCTGACAAGAAAACAGTACATTACTCTGGTCACCTGCTGTGAGCTGTCAATTACATGCAGATAATGGGTCAAATTACCCTTAGCTCTTTGACAGCTAGGGAAGGTAGGTGTGAAGTGGGAGGGGAGATGCCTTGAAGAACTAGATTTCAGCCTTCACAAAAGAAAGCAAGTTAGCATTTCTAAGAAACAAAAGCAATAAAATGCACTTTACAGTTCTGTTCTGTAGCATTTGCACTGCTTGTGTTTGAAGTAATCATTGAAAAAGGATAACATTTTAACCAAAAGTAGGGGACTTTAAGATAGCAGTGAATGCCTGTTAAGTCAATGAAGTGACAGCAGCTTAAGGGAAAACGTGGCAGATCTGATGCAATTTTTTGGAGACAAACAATGCATTCTGGGATACTTACAGGCAGAGTAAACAGTCTGAATTATTTCAAAATGCCAGCCCCCATGTGGTCAGAGTCAGAAATTGCATATAAAAATATCTAAAAAGCTCTAAATAGTCCCAGAGTGCTGTTAAAATGTAGGAAACCCCTAACCATGATGAAATAAATGTTTTTTGAGTCTGAGGGTGCGGTTGTCCTTTAAGTAGTTTGTATTTCTTTTAATTTGTTATATCCCAAAATGACCTAAAATGGCTGCCTGGCTAGTGTGCTTTTGTTTTCTGAGGTTTCTTTAGCCAACAAAGCACTATGCTACCACATAATTACATCACGGAGGAAAATGTTTTCAGGGGCTTTTTGCATACAGCAGATGTTTATGTTTCATATATTTTGAAATGGAAAATATCACTAGTTCCATTTCAATTACTCCATTTTAATGCTGTCTGGGACCATCTCCTTAAAAGACTTTTTCACTCGATAGACAAGGTGTGAAATTAGTCATCTTTGACTCAAAATGCTAACAAAGAATGACTTTGCAGTCTGTGTCTCTTGGATTGTTGCTTTGGCTAAATCTTTTGTAGCTATAATCAGTGATCCACTTTGTAACTACCTATAATCAGTGATCCACTTTGTAACTACCTATAACCAGTGATACACTTTGTTACTACCCAACACCTGTTTCCCTGTCTCATTCAAAAGTGCACAGCTGGTATTCAGGGCAGAGAAACGACAACCCTCAGTTGCACACACATAAACACACGCACTGTTTTTGCTTATTTGTTGACTGAAGCAGTGTACCACAAACGCACAACCTCATTTATTTTGTATGTTGGGAAGAACACCCCACATCCAGTGACTAAATTTAACATGTGAAAGATCGACTGAATTACTAATAAATGCATTTTCTGTCACTTATAAAATACTGTGCAGAGACACTGAATGCGACAGGAAACAGGGGGAGTGATGGACATGTAAGCCAATACGTGAAAAAAATTTTTTAAGGAGGTAAAATTTTGCCAGTACAAGGACATTAAGTGTCCCAGCTTCAAACACACGTGAAATTACAAAGGTACAAATGAGCCAGCAAAGACTTGAACACAAGTTAAATTAAAAAGGAACAAATGAGCTCACAAATAGCATCTATAGTAATATATGTTTCTAATATTAATAGGTATTCAACTGAAGTCTTTAAGTGTATTAACTGTAGCGTACATGTTATATCTTTACTATCCTAATTAGGATATACACCAAAGCAAAAAGGGCAGTTTTTTGAATTAATGGCTACCTTCTGGTGATAGGTAAACTGTGGAAACCTGTGTACAGTTCTACGACTCCTGGCTACACCACTGAACAGACTGATACTTCATGCTTTTGCCATATGTCTCTCTTTTAGTGTTACATTAAAGGAAAGGGGAGACCACTCTGTCATGAGAAAGAGTTTGACATTTGGGTAAAGACATCATGAAATTTCAAAAACTTGCTGGTTGAAGTGTGACACGTAGACCACCAAAATGTATTCAACAACGTGGCCTGAAATTTTAAAATATTCACACATTAGTAAGCATCTTGGCAAGTGTCATTTTCAGTATAAAATATATTTTTGGATGAACCTGATGTCCGATACCTGCTGAAACCATGTTAGGATCGTGAAGAAAATTACAGTGAATGTTGTCCCCTATGAAGCTAAATAGGGGAGACAGCACTTACCACAAAATTAACCTCACTTATTTTTGCATATGTGGAACTGAGCCACCCCCCCCCATATTTGTCAAGTAAAAATTTGTACTACTTTTCCTACACCCCCAGTTTTAAGTTACCAACTCTCAGATCACTTTGTTTTGGTGAAAAGGCACACTTTTCTTACTGCAACAGTCATCTTGGCCAACTAACTTTGCACGTGCCAACTAAACATCAGCTTCTAAAACTAGGTTTCTCCAGCTGTTACGCTTCCCTAAAATGCATTGATTCCTAGGTTAGGTCCTGTGGTCTATACAACTGCTCCAAATAAATGTATTGATTCCTAGGTTAAGTCCTGTGGTCTATACAACTGCTCCAAATAAATGTGCTGATTCCTAGTTTAGGTCATGTAGTCTATACAACTGCTCCAAATAAACATATTGATTCCTAGGTTAGGTCCTGTGGTACATACAACTGCTCCAAATAAACGTATTGATTCTAGGTTACGTCCTGTGGTCCATACAACTGCTCTAAATAAACATATTGATTCCTAGGTTAGGTCCTGTGGTCTATACAACTTCTCCAAATAAATGTATTGATTCCTAGGTTAGGTCCTGTGATTTATACAACTGCTCCAAATAAATGTGCCGATTCCTGGGTTAGGCCCTGTAGTCCATATAACTGCTGCAAGTAAATGTCTGGATTCTGGGGTCAGGTCCTGTGGTCTATACAACTGCTCCAAATACAAGCTTATGAAACTGTAGTAATAATTACACCTGCAGATCTCTGGCAACTTGGTCTGTAAAACAGAATGCAAGCTACGGATATGAGTTCAAACCTCCCAGACAATGGGCACCGACAGACAGGTAGCTGAAAAATCACAGTATATAATCCAGCCCATTTTAAAATGATTTTAGCAGATTTGTAATTGTATGGACTTTTCTAGGAAAGATTCTGGAGCTACCTAACTCTTTCCATGAAGTAATGACCCCTCACCTCTCCTCTGTATTCCTGATTCAACTGCTTAATGTTAAGTTCTTTCACATTAGTTTTCCACTTTAACTGAACAAGCCCTCGGTCCCTAGCCTATAGATTTCCTTGTTTTTTTTTTTTTTTTTGCATTCTTATCATAGTGAAGTTGCTTCCCACCATTCTGAAATCTCAGGTCCAGTCTTTTTGCATGCCTTTACTTCATCCAGAACAGTGGTGGCCCTGCTTAACAGCAAGAGCCACATCTGCACAGAAAATGTAATGTGCAGCCTTGCTATTGATCAAAAAGTCAGGATTATTAATTCACACCACCACTGGGGTAAATGCCTCTACTTTACACAATCATAGGTTCATAGGTAGGTACTAGGCTATCGGCTCAAGGGCCTACGTAAGCCTAGCCAACAAGGTTCCCTGGCTTACGCCACCCAAGAAAGTTGTTTTCTTGTGCCACTGTCGAGCAGAGACACAGAAGTGATCCCAGGGCTGTATTTCCTATTTCCCATCCACTCATCAAGATTTTTCTTGAAGAGTGCTAATGAAGAACTTTGCTTGACATAGATGGGTAGCCTATTCCAGAGTATGGGAAGTCTCTGGAACAGGAATCTATCCCTCCAGCATGTCCTGTTTATTGTGGTGACAAGGTTTAGGTCCCTAGAGTGTGTAGCTCGGAGGGATAGGGATTTTTTAGGTGTAGCATATCCCAACAGCTCTGGGTTTGACATAGCTTTATATGTTAAGCAGAGATCACCTCAGAGTAGGCGATATGCTATGGAGTAAAGCTGGAGTTGTTTGAGGCGGTCAGTGTAGGGCATGTGTTTGAGGCCAGTAATCCTCTTTGTGAGGTACTTCTGTGGCCTTTCCAGCTGCTGCAGATATCTTGTGAGGTACATTCCAAAAGGGGCGTTGTACTCTATAATGGGTCTAATGAATGTCGAGTAGAGCAGAACAATGACCTCTTTTTTTCCTGGATGAGAACCCTTTTATGATGAGGTGTGCCACGTAGAAGGACTTCCTGACTACTGTGGTGATGTGACTATCAAAGGACAGACTTCATGAAAAATCATGGTTTTTATAGTGATTTACATCTGCTCTTGAGTACTGATTTAACTTGCTCATCTGGCATGTCTCACTATTTTAAGTTCAATGTTCAAGCTGTGAGCCCCCTGCTGGTAGATATACCTCAAATTTCTAGGTTGCTGATGCAGGGCACCCAGTTTCTGAGCTCTGAACATTACTGCTGTGGTGTAGCTCTGAGAATCACCTTTTTCATATCCTACTGCACAACTTTCTACCATTATAATCCTCATCTAACACACATCATAGGATGATTCATGGTGCTTCTGCTGTATATAACTGACTAATAAAGACACCAGTGCATCAGGAAATACCTGGTGACTAATGAAGGCTTGCACTGTGAGACAAGTCCTAGCACACTTCTCTTCTAATAGCTATTTTTCATTGTCCAAAAGGTTGGTGAGTGGTGGCACAGTTTTCCTAGGTGGCATATGAATGCTTTGCTATAAAAGTACTCATAGATAAAGCAGTCCAACTGTGACTTCTTACACTGGGACCTGTTTCAGTCATTAATCAGATGACCACTAAATTCCTACACCTAGTGTGGTATGTGCATGTGTGAACAAATATTTAGCTTTGAGTAACCTAACTAGCATGTCAAAGGTTAACTGAATTGCTATGAATGCATCACCTATTATTCATATACCTCTGCAATACATGCTATAGTCTGTAACTATCAGCTCTACCTTTGTTCACTGTCAGACACAGACACACATGCATATACACATGCACCTATAAATGCACATAAAATTAAATGAATAGGTAATGAATTGCCTTAAATGCTTCTGCCATAATAAGTAGTATTGTTAAAAAAGATCGACTATTTAGGTAATGGTGTATTCAGCAATTTAACAGGTGGTTTCTGAACATCTCTGTTCCAATAATTGTTAATGCTAATACATTAACAAGCCAGCAAGTGCAGATCAACTTGTCAACTGACTGCAATAATTAAGAGTAAGCATTTTTTAGGGGAAGACCTGCACTCCCATGTTGTGGTGGACTGTGTCCCCCACACCTCTGCTATTTATATACCAACTCTGAGAATGTACTCCTACAGAGAAAGGGGAACAATCAGAACTGTTCTTAATGAACTGTTCCTTTAATCAGTAAAGCATATGGCAACTATTTCCATCAAAAATGAGTGGAAAGCATGACTAATGCATGTTTTCCCATAAGCCAAGCCTCCTGTTCACCGTGGGATGGGGGCAGGTCATGCAATCTCAGAAAAAGGGCAAATGCCATGAAAAAATTAAAAAAAAAGTTTCCACTCCCTTTCTGCAACTTTACATTGCAGAACATAGTGCAGTCAAACCCCACTTACAGTCTAAACATTACAAACACAGTAAAACTCCTTTCTCATCTCTTTCTCAACTATCATTTACTTTTTAATTTGACATCTTACCTTTTTGTGTGTTATGATAGCGGATCAACACATCTGTTTTGCTAAGCCTTCCCTAATCTGACACTATCGGATATCAGACACACTATCTGATATCAGAATTTCAGTTCTGTAACTTCCAGTTTGTACATATTCCATCTGTCACCATTATCTCACCAGTAACGTGCAGTACACACATACTCCATCTGTCACCAGTAATGTACAGTGTAGACATATTCTGTCACCATTATCTCACCAGTAATGTGCAGTAGACATATATTCCATCTGTCACCATTATCTCACCCGTAATGTGCAGTATACAGACATTCAACCAGTCACCAGTAGCGTGCAGTATACAGATATTCTGTCACCATTATCTCACCAGTAATATGCAGTATACATATATTCCAACTGTCACCATTATCTCACCAGTAATATGCAGTATACATATATTCCATCTGTTACCATTATCTCACCAGTAATATGCAGTATACATATATTCCATCTGTTACCATTATCTCACCAGTAATATGCAGTATACACATATTCCAACTGTCACCATTATCTCACCAGTAATGTGCAGTGTACATATATTCCATCTGTTACCATTATCTCACCAGTAATATGCAGTATACATATATTCCATCTGTTACCATTATCTCACCAGAAATATGCAGTATACAAATATTCCATCTGTTACCATTATCTCACCAGTAATATGCAGTATACATATATTCCATCTGTTACCATTATCTCACCAGTAATATGCAGTATACATATATTCCAACTGTCACCATTATCTCACCAGTAATATGCAGTATACATATATTCCATCTGTTACCATTATCTCACCAGTAATATGCAGTATACATATATTCCATCTGTTACCATTATCTCACCAGTAATATGCAGTATACATATATTCCATCTGTTACCATTATCTCACCAGTAATATGCAGTATACATATATTCCATCTGTTACCATTATCTCACCAGTAATATGCAGTATACATATATTCCATCTGTTACCATTATCTCACCAGTAATATGCAGTATACATATATTCCATCTGTTACCATTATCTCACCAGTAATATGCAGTATACATATATTCCAACTGTCACCATTATCTCACCAGTAATGTGCAGTGTACATATATTCCATCTGTTACCATTATCTCATCAGTAACATGCAGAAGACTGGTTAAATGTTCAGCTAAGCAATACTACTTGAAAAGAAGGCTATCAGATATTGACTTTACTAGTCTGCAACAAATTTTGATTGGGCTATAGAGGTCACAGTGAATATAGCATGTTTAATAAAGACAGATAAAAACTGGGAAAAAGCCGAAAGAAGAAGACGTAAAGACAGTTAAATCAAATGGCTGTTTTGTAAAAGCATTTCTGAGTTACATTTAGGTTTGATAACCTCTGAGGTGAGGCAGTGTCCCCATGTAGAAGAAAGTTTTTTGAGTAACCTTCTTGGTCTGACAGTCTTAGTTGAATGTATTTCATTCAGCTGGCTTCAATTATGTGATCCATATTCATCTATGTCCTTTCTGAAGATTCCACTGTGCTAACACTCTGTCCCATAGCTTGCTATCGCTATGATTTATAGAACAAAAATGTTAAACCAGCTGCTGAGTAGAACTGCTTCAGCATTATTCCACTTTCTGTGCTTAGCCACATCTTAAATCTCCACATGCATGTATGATTAATGTCATCTGAATTTTACCACTGGCGACAGATGTGGTGTAAAACCAGATAAAATGGTCATTTCTATTACTATGAGGCCTGTGATTACTCAGAGAATTATTTGTGTATATAACCCTTGGCTCTACATGATTGTCACTTCTGAAGAGACACCCGACCCCATGTGCAAAATGGGAAATGAGGATGAGGATGGATGGATTCTGTTACCCATTTCTTATAAATACTCCTCGGAGTAGTGTGTAAAATATAGGCATTGATAAACAGTACTTCAACAAAAAAACTTATCCAACATTCAGAAAGTTTCTGTAGAGAAAACCTCGAAGAACACATCATCAACAATGTACAGTGTTGTACTGAAAAAAAAAATAAAGGGTCAATCGAGAAAGAGTCCAGTAAAACAGGAAAACAGCAGCACTTGGGCTGCACAATTCAAATGAAATGTCCTTAAAATGTCTACTTCATCACCATCATGCAGAAGCTGATGTAATGGTCTGTACTGAACACACACACACACACACACACACACACACACACACACACACACACACACACACACACACACACACACACACACAAAACCATGGAGCAATGTTTTAGTAAGCAGAGACCCTGGGCACTACAAGGCGCAGGTTTCATAGCACTAAGCTCAAAAATGGAGTTAATGCTACAAATGCAAATGGGCAGGCTGGGGCTCAGATTTCAGTCTTTAATACTGCTAAAGGTGTTATGAAGCATGTAGCTTGAAGTTCACATCACACAACTTAAGCAACTAATTTCTTAAACTACTGCATGCATAGAGATACAGCTGCACTACTAAAGGGCCAGTGAAAAATTCTAAGGAGTTATACTAAGTACAAAGAGGAATGCCGTGTCTCTTCTTGGTTAAAATATATATCTGACACAAAAGGTCAGGAGGCAAAAGAGAGAGCGTGCTCAAAGAATGCAGGTCAAAAGTCTGAATCTCTTCATTATGCCCTAATGGTGTACTTTTCATAATTATGTCTTCCTCTGGAATGGTATTTACAGACTGCAGTTCTATGCCTGGTCCCATAGGTTCATAGGTTGGTACTAGGCTATCAGCCCTAGGGCCTATACAAGCCTAGCCATAACAATTCCCTGGCTATTTCTTCCCATACTATTTACTTCCCTGGACCTCTGTCTAGCAGGGCGACTGACGTGATCCCGGGGTGAATTTCATTTCTCCCATCCAATTGTCAAGGTTCCTTTTGAAGAGGACCAAAGAGGCACTCTGCTTGACATGCATGGGCAATCTATTCCAGAGTCTGGGGAGTCTCTGGGTCAGGAACCTATCCCTCCAGCATGTTTTGCTTATTGTGATGACAAGGTTTAGATCCCTGGAGCGTGTGGCTCTGAGGGATTGGGATTTCTTTAAGTGTAGCATGTCCAACAGCTCTGGGTTTGACATGGCCTTGTATGTTAAGCAAAGATCGCCTCTGAGTAGACGATATGCAACAGAGTATAGCTGGAGTTTTTTAAGGCGGTCAGCGTAGGGCATCTGCTTTAGGCCTGTGACTCTTTTAGTGAGGTATTTCTGTGGCCTTTCCAGTTGTTGCAGATGTCTTGAGAGGTACATACCAAATGGGGCATTGTATTCTATAATGGGTCTAATAAGGGATGAGTACAGTGGGACAATGACCTCCTTTTTTCTGGATGAAAAGCCCTTAGTGATGAGGTGTGCCACATAGAAGGATTTCCTGACTGTTGTGGCAATGTGGTTATCGAAGGTGAGACCACTGTCCACCTGTGTCCCTAAGTCTCTTATCAAACTTTCGGTGTTTAGTGCACTGCCACCTATATGGTAATTCATGGATACATGTTTTTTCCCAAAGGGGATAACTATACATTTCTTGGCATTGAGCTTGAGCCCATGGCTCTGGCACCAAGTATCTGTTTCTGTAAGGCCCTTTTGTAGAGTATCCACATCATTTGGGGATTCAATAATGGCTCCCAGTTTGCAGTCATCTGCAAACTTTGTTAGCCAGAGTCCCTTAGTGTTGGCCTGTACTTCAGGGAAGTAGATGCCAAACAAGAGCGGTCCCAGGACTGAACCCTGAGGTACTCCACTTGTCACTTGTCTGGAGCTGGATTTGGAGTCAGCTACTTTTACAGTGTGGGTTCTATCAGTAAGCCAGTTAGCAACCCATTGGGTGACGTAGGGATTAATGCCCAGCTTAGTAAGTTTATCTATGATTCCAGAGTGGTGGATGGTGTCAAAGGCCTTGGCAAGGTCTAGATAGGCTGTGTGGACCACCTTACCCTTGTCCATGGCTCTGGAGACTGATTCGAAGAAGTCAATCAAGTTCAGGAGACAAGATCGGCCCTTCACGAACCCAAACTGTGTGGGGTCCAGTGTTTGAAGGTTGCCAATGTCTTTGTTTATAAGTTCCATGATAATACGCTACATGGCCTTGCAGATAAGGCTTGTCAGACTGATGAGATGGTAGTTTCCAGGATCCAAGGTGGATCCCCCTTGTGGAGTGGGATAACTGTAGCTGTGCGCCACTCAGTGGGCACGGAACCTGAGGTGAGGCTATGATTAAACATGACACTTAGGTGAGGTGCCAGTTCATATTGTAGTTCATGTAGTACACAGCCCGGGATGTCATCTGGTCCCATGGGTGCTGTATTCTTAGCTTTGGAGAGTGCATTTTTTACCTGTGTGGTCGTTATTACCGGAATCTGGCAATCTTCCGGTATTGAGATGGGCCATTTAGGGGGTGAGTGGGGGGTGAAGTTGGCACTGAATCGATCTGCCAGGATATTGGCAATATCCTTGGGATCAGTATATTTAATGCCATTCTGTTTTAGCTCAGAGCAGATCTGAGCATTGCCATTTAGATTCTTGACATAGTTATAGAATGCCTTGTTGTTGTCTTTGGAATCTTTGGCAATTTTATTTTCGTAACTAGCTTTGGAGGATTTTATGAGGGATCTTAGTTTCTTACTGAGGCTGGTAAGGAAGTTTTTTGCATCCTGGGATTTTCCTCTTTTCTGCAACAGTTTCTTCCTTTTGTTGTAAAGTTTGTTTATGGCAGGGGACCACCAGATTGGCTTCTTTTTTTTGGATGAGAGCATCTTGGTTCTATTTGGGATGGCACGATTTATGCATGAGTGGATGTGCTCGTACAGTGCCTTAGTGTAGGATTCAGCAGTTGAACTTTCAGCTCCCATCTGCATGGGTGTCATGAAGTTTGTCACTTCTGACTTGAGTAGCATGTAGAATATACTCTAAATTTTCTGTCTTTTGGGAAAAAATTATGATGCCTCATGACTGGAGTCTGCCATCATTTCAGTAGACCAGGAGACATAAAAACATAGAAGTCAAGTATTTTATTCACCCATTTATTTCATTGCTTAACGCAAAAAAAAAAAAAAACAGACAACTTGTACAGCCCTGAACTGAGAGTTTTTGCATGTACTGAGTGACAAGTATTATGACTGTCTCTGTCTTTCAGCTTATCCCATTAGGGGGTGCCACAGCGAATCACTGGTCCGCAGATTGATTGGCAGTGGTGTTCTTATGGTGTCGAGTTGGTAGCCCAGTACCCAACCTTCACAGAAGACACACACACACACACACACACACACACACACACACACACACACACACACACACACACACTGCATGTCTTTACAATTCACTCGACCGCAGGGAGGACATATGACTGTCTATGAGGTCTTTGAATTGACCTCATAACATTGCAAGAAAACACATATATTTGTCCAGCTAAAAATTTTCACTTTTCAAGTCAGAATATTGGCTGCAGCAATTTTTTTTTTATCTGTGGAATGAAATCATTGATGGTCAGTTAACGTGCACAAGGTCCAGCGGTAAATACTTTATTATGATGACCCTTTAAATTAGAAGCTTGTATTTTTTCCTTATCTTACAATGTAAGAACTTCTTGTGCCCTCATTGCTAGTTGATATTGGAATACAAATGTAAGCAGCATGCTAAGATGCTAGCTGTTCAAATGGCAAAAAGTGAGAATGCCACCTTCATATCATCTACACTTTGGTTGAGGGGCTTCGCCGCTTTGGGGTGATGTATACATGCTTACTTCTTAACACCTTTCATGTTAGAAACTGACCCATTCATGTATGTTGTTCACTCTCTTAATCCACCTCCAGACACCTTACTATCCTTTGAGCCTCTCTGTCAGGTCAGCATAATGCATTTCCATAAAAAACAATCGATAAACTCTTGTCTTTGTGTTCCTAGCCTTCCTCTCATGCAAAACAGCAGTGGCACGATCACTGTTGGCTAATGATGCCTTCATACAGACATCCCTAACTTCACCATCCACCCTTTTTAGGATCACATCCAGACTTTGATACATTATACTACACCGCTGCACCACCTGGCTGAACCCATCATGCTCCGAGGGGCGCCGGGATTGTGAGTAACTTATGATAGACACTCTAATGTGCACTCAGTAATGTGTTACTGGGCTGCTTTGTGTTTAAACATTTGAAGACTTATATGGCATTAAATCAGCAAATTCACACTTCACTAAACTATCGTGACCTCATATTTAAGCAGCATGGGTGTGGGGCTTATGCTTTAATAGTAAGGCAGTGGCTTTCAGTTGTTGCTATTTCACTGCAAAGTCAGTACTTCATAAGCACACTTCTGAATGTCGATCACTTGTGTACTGAATTTTATAGTCATGTGACTTAGTTCAAACAACTGAATAATTTCCCAATCCTACTCTCTAGGTGGAGCTAGGAAGGTTACACACTGCTCCTGACAGCTTCAGATTCACCATGAATAAAACCACTTTGCTACTACCACATTCCTTCTAGCCTCGTTATCTTATCCTCCTCCTTCCATGATGCACACTCTAGCACTCTAAAAGCAACTTCCTTCTCCTTTACCTTAACCTACCATGGGTTCTAACCTGCTCACTCATTCACTCTTTTCAAAGGATGGTGCCATTCCATTTTTTTTCTTCAATGACCTCACATTTGATGCCCATTTTATTTAGACCACAACTCCCGATCCTCCCCCATCTGCCACTTCTGAACTACCTTTACCCAGGCATCTCCATGTCTCACCCCCTAATACTGGTGCATGATTCTGTGATACCAGTACTGTTTGCCCAAACTCCTCTCCTGAATAACCGCTTACAGTTCCACAGCTTCCAACTTCTTACCATTCAAATTAATACTACCCAGCCACATTCAGTCACCCTTGTTTGTGTCTATTTTCTCTGAACTACAGCTGATCTACTCCTCCCCTTGCTTCTGAGATACCTCTTCTCATCGAAAGATTCAGTCATTGTAACACACCTTTCTAACACAGCTCTGAGAACCGCTGTTCATTCCAAGCTGAAACTTGCAATTTACAGTGATGGTCTTTTAGCTAACCCCCCCCCCCATCATCCTACCACTCTTAAGCCTTTTTCCCCATCAACCAAGTTAAACCATCACAATCAGTCATTACACTCCTAACCCTCTGTTCACTCGTTGTGCTGATCATTAACACAATCACTTCTAAGAATGCTGCCTCTTAACTTCTGCTTGTATGCCATTTAGCCAGAACAGCTAACAACTAAATAATATTAGGCACGTGTGAGTTTCTCTTTATTGACATTATGCATATTTTTAAAATGCATAACTTTATATGTACCAAGTCAAGACAGACAACAGACAGATAGTGAGAGAGATGGCTTTCTAGACTGTGTGAATAAGTATTTAAACATACATAGTTAAGTACATTTATAAATAAGCAAAGAAAAATCTGCTAATGTCACCGTAGATGTGCATACATACAGCAGACAAAACAGGAGGGATGAAACTGCTAATAATGTACTCTGTGTTAGTCAATCCCAGGATGGAACAAATTCCTTTGTCAGCTACTCATGACCATTTCTCATCAGTCTTTGTTTTGTCAAGTTTTGTAATAAGGATGAAGAAAACACAGTAGGGTTACCACCTGTCCCACTTTGCGAGGGACAGTTCCTCTTTGGGCAGTTGTATCCTGCAAAAAAACTGTAAAAATGGCAAATGTCCTGAGATTTTAGGACAAGATTATTTCCTATATTTTATGTAATAGGTAAATTAAACAGTTATTCTGTATCTGAAACACCTAAATGTTATACAAAACAGAATAAGCAATTAAAATACTACAAGAACAAGCTTTTATTTAGGCAAAAAAGTGAAGTTTTGTCCTTTGTACTGGCCATGGGTATGTTCCGGCCTGCAAAATATGACGTTTATACCAAAAATGTCCCACTTTGGGCATTTGAAAAGGTGGCAACCCTAAAACATAGGGACAGACTAACGGAGACGTGATACTCGCAAACCTCACACAACCTTCCGCACAAGGGCTGCGGTAGTGAGCGGTTATTGTTGCTTATCTTCTCACTGCTTGTTTCATTACCAGCTGTTGCTCACTTACAGATACTTTGCTATCTCAAGTGTGTCAAGAATGACACGACCTACTGTGACAGAGAAAGCCTCCTGGGAAAGAGCTTAAGAGTTTCATTAAAGACACATTTTCATTTCCTTGTGATACTCTGCACAGCTAAATAAGCCTTATTTGTGTGTGACAATTAATACAGGTTAACTTTTTTCCAGAGAACAGAGCTGTGCTATTATTAAACCATGTAGAGCTCTTTTTATTTTATTTTTTAGTCACATGTAAATTATTCATCTTTTTTATTTTGTTTTATTGTTTCTTAAAAGAAAATTAGACAGTTTCACGATTCAGTATAAAGTGGAGTCTGTTACTGGTCTACAAACCATCAGAAACTACAAAACTCGCAAAGGTTCATATTAAAAGCCTACTAGACACTTTTAGTGATCAAAGAAAATGGACAGGGGCATATTTTAGAACAGTTAGATGTTACTTAAAAGAAAGTGGTGAGAAAGCTTTGAAGAAGGGGGAGCACTTTACAGTTAAAACTTGTTGCATGCGACTGTTCTAGGCTAGTTGCTAATGTTTCAAGACCAAGTAATAAATGAACAACCAACCAGATAAAATAAACAAACAGTAGTGGGGCAGACATCAGCACTGCTGCCTCATAGTGATGATTTTTTCACTTTCATTTTCAGCTGGGGTGCCTTCTAAATAGAGCCTACAAGTCTTCCTCATGTTTAAGGAGCTCGTCTCCAGTTTATCCATCTTCCTCCCACTTCTCAAAACATGATGTAGTCTGATTAAGTGGTGAGCTTCCAGTGTGTAGGTGTGTGTGTTTGTATGTGCAAGCGTGTACACACACTGCAGTAGACTGGCATCCTATCAAGAATTATTTTCCTGCTTTGCGCTCACGGAGTGTGCATTCTCTGGCTCCTCGTGACCCCGAGTTAGATAAAGCATCACAGAATGAATGAAAATAAAGAAATAATGACTGACACAGCATGTGGTGGAATGGTGAAGGGGAAAGCAGTGAATGGTCAGTGAATGTACAGCACAACACAATCACAGGATATCATTAGTGCACAAAAACAGTAGGGGACACCAGCTGCACATCTTGGACAATATGCAGCAAACTAAATATCATGGACCATTTCTGATCATAATGTATGTGAAAAAATTAAATGAGACTGGACAGGCCAATCAATTGGTATTTTCACGCTGTTTACAACAGGCACTGACAGAAAGGTAATTTACTACACCTGTTAAAGCCTTTTGAAGGTAACCACACTTTCTTTTGTATGCACACCCCTTTTGGATAGAGTATTCTAAGGACAAACCATTCAGTTGATGAAAAAAATGTTTGTCTTGAAAATAGAGGTCTTACTGACTCCCATGCTATGATGATGAGTGATGACCATGACTGTCAGATATGTAGTTAGAAGCTGTTACTAACATCTGCCTTTTCTCCTGTAGCACTGATGTTGTATAAGCATTTATTGTGCCCACCTTTCTGCTTTGTACAGAGTGTAGTGAAATGTCAGCACATTTTTTTTCTTCTCCACAGAGATCCGTAGATACACAGTTAGACCGCAGTTGCTAAAAGCGACAACCCTTTCTGGCAATATTGCTCTAAAATCAATGTACAATGGTTCATCAATGAATATATTCCAAATATAATTATTCCATTGTTGCCCCATCTATTTGGCTAATTAGCAGATAACTCAGAGAAGGTAACATCACTTTACAAAGGAAAGAGGATGGGGTAATATACATACACAAATATGCTGATATCAGGTAATCCTGTAACAACTGTTCTATTTTCTTGCTCCTCCCCTTTGGAAAAAACTCATCAAAATGTTGACATTCTGGTAATTGTATGCTTTTGCAAACTAACAGAGTCTAGCTGCTCATACCCAATGTGGCTTTACTGCCGTGTGTGCCTTGATATCATAATTATTGAATGGCCTTACTCAGTCTAAGTATTAATGTTGGAAGCTTACAAGAGTGCATTTCCTCACTCTGTTAAAGGATTTGGTAGTTATTCCAGTCCCTTCTGGATGTATACCTCTCAACCTGGAAATATCAAAAATCTGGACAATGCCCATGAAAAATAGGTACAAATCGATTTGCTGGTTAGCATAAAATTTGCATACATAATTATGTGACCCCGCCCCACTCCAATGGAATTGTGGGATACCAACTTTCAAATGTAAACTGAAGAACAGACAACCAAAATAGGGCACCAGAGTCCCACTGCAGTCATTCCTATGTCCCATTACCTGGCTATTTCGCCCCATTTACCATAAACACTAGTGTGCATACTGCTTTACTTCTACAATGATTATTTGGATTTTATTTATACATTTTATAGCACAATGCACAAACACTAATAGACATCTGCTAAACAAAGCAATACGGTTTTACAATGAAAATATATTTAGCATTAAAAACTTCTCTGGCCTTGAAAGTCACGTTCATTGAAACAGCATTGAAACTCACACCACATACAAAGAAAATGCATCTGGCCAGTGGTGGATAAAGATTACCTTTGGGCTGTTTTTAAATCATAGGCCATTTGCACACAAAACAGGAAACATACATGTGTTCTTTCATACAGCTTCCTGACTTTATTAAATTATATTCCTTGTATAATACAGCACACTTGTTAGACTTGGAGCACATTTTAAATTTACTTTTTCCAGTATGCAATGAAACAAAATGCATAAACCAATAACGACAAAACTGCCCAGTTCAGAACATTTTCATTATACAAGTCAATATATATATATATATATATATATATATATATATATATATATAATGACAGTAGTGTAAGCTTAGTGTTACAATCTCTTTTCTTTTACTTTTCTAAGAAGAAAGCATATTCACCACTTTTCCATTTCTTTCTTTTTAGAGCTTTTAATACATAATATGTAATCTGGTTTCTACGGACCTTCATATTCAAGTATTTCAGGACACTTTTATGAGGTAACCTAAGAATAACTATAACACTTAATTTAAAAAAAGAGTTAATTCCTAACCCAGTTAGAACCTTTAATTAAACTAACCATCACTGAAAAGGGTTTCTGAACTAAACCCTTTACTTGATTACCAAGTAGTAAATTCAGTAAATAAGCAGATACCTGTGCTTCCCCTAATGCTAACAAACATGCCTTCTAGCTTGTGCAATCCATCAACTTCCAGCAGAAAGGGATTTAAATTTCATTAAATGTGTTTAATGTTTCTTATTTTATTCCTTAATTTCACTCCATTTTCACACTCTAATCATTCCTATTTCAACACTGCTTTATTTTCTCCCTTCTACTTAATATTCACAGTTCATGTTAAGTATGTTATTTATCAAATAAACTTACCTATTTCCATAATTTCTGTAGCTACATTACATAATTGTATCATCATATATTTAAAGTAGGAACATCGTTCAGATCTGGTGTTTGAAATTATGCAGTATAAATGACTGTTGAAGTTGTAAAAGCGTTGTATTCAATCAGTTGTTAAAAAATCTTAACCCTTTTATGTATTCTAATGTATTTCCATCAGTTAAAATTTTAACATTTAGTTTGTTGCAACTTTTATGGTAATCAAGTAAGTAGCAGACTCCAAATCCATCTCCAGACAAGTAGAGTACCTCAGGGTTCACTCCTAGGACCGCTCTTGTTTGGCATCTACTTCATTGAACTACAGGCCAACACTAAGGGTCTCTGGCTAACAAAGTTCGCAGATGACTGCAAACTGGGAACCATTACTGAAGCCCCAAATTATATGGATATTCTACAAAAGGGCCTTACAGAAACAGATGCTTGGTGCCAGAGCCATGGGGTCAAGCTCAATGCCAAGAAATGTATAGTTATCCCCTTAGGGAAAAAACATGTACCCGTGAATTACCACATAGGTGGCAGTACACTAAACACCGAAAGTGTGATAAGAGACTAAGGGATACAGGTGGACAGTGGTCTCACCTTTGATAACCACATTGCCACAACAGTCAAGAAATCCTTCTATGCGGCACACCTCATCATTAAGGGCTTTTCATCCAGAAAAAAGGAGGTCACTGTCCCACTGTACTCATCCCTCATTAGACCATTACAGAATACAAAAAGAAGTTATGTCTTACCATAACGTTCCATGTGCATTGTTCATCTCACCTTTGTTCTTACACACGGGTTCGGAGCTGATCCTCGGCTCCGAGTCGGCCGCATCACAAGCTCTGCATCTAAGAGAAGCTCGAGACTCAGTGTGTATCCCATGATCCTCCCTGCTATCCCTCAGATCTAGTTTGCAAGAAACTATTTTGCTCTAATACCAACTGCGTCTAACGCCTACGCAATCACACACCAAACAATGAGACATTAGAACTACAACACATATATGTGTAAAGATGGAATGCAACCTAGCAATGAGAGGATATTGCAACTCATTTAGGAATACACCAATCAAACCCTAGTCATACCAGTTCTTCCAGAACGTGGTGGGGGAAGGAGGGAGGGAATGTAAGAACAAAGGCGAGATGAACAATGCACATGGAACGTTATGGTAAGACATAACTTCTTTATGTGACATTGTTCAATCTCGCCGTTTGTTCTTACACACAGGAAGCGTCCCTAGCTCCGTAACCCTGGGTGACTCACAGAAGAACGTTCCTGAGTACAGTGGAACCAAAGGAAGTCCTGTCTTTAGAGGCCTTGTCCACCTTGTAATGTGTGATAAATGTATGAGGCTTTCCCCAAGTTGCTGCTGCACAAATAGCGTTCAACGGTAAGCGAGCCGTATGGACTAAGGAAGTAGAAATGGCCCTAGTAGAATGAGCCTTAGGCTTGAAAGGTAGTGGTTGATTAGCAGCTGAATGAACAAAATTGATGCACTCCGATAGCCACTTGGATAAGGTACCCTTTGAAACCGCCATGCCTTTCCTAGAGTCTGCGAATGACACAAATAGCTGATCTGACTTCCTGCAAGCTTTACTTCTGTCTAGGTAAAATCTCAGTTGCCTATGTACATCCAATTTGTGTAACATGTATTCCAATTTATTTGAATGGTTTTTGAAAAATGTAGGGGGTTCTATAGATTGGTTAATATTTAACACAGAACAGACTTTGGGGAGAAACGACGGGTTTGTGCATAAGGAAACTCTGTCTGGATGGAAAATCATGTAAGGTGGTCTCACTGACAAGGCCTGTAGCTCCGAAATTCTTCGAGCTGAGGTAACAGCAATAAGAAAAAGGGTCTTCCATGACAAAAACTTAAGTGGACACGATGAAGCAGGTTTGAAGGGCGCTAGCATAAGCTGGGACAACATCAAGTTTAGGTTCCATGGGAAAACTGGCTCTCGAACGGGTGGGCGAAGGTGGAAAGTACCCTTCATGAAGGCCTTACAAAGCCTGTGGGACATAATAGTGGACCCACCTTCACCTACATGGAAGTTAGATATGGCCGCTAACTGTACTCTTATGGTGGATGTAGAAGCCCCTTCATGAAAAAGAATGGATAAGAATTCCAATATTTTGTGTATCGGGGCTACCAGAGGATCAATACCGTGATCTGATGCCCAACACACAAAGCGCTTCCATTTGCTCCTGTATAGCTTTCTGGTGGAGGCTTTATGAGAAGGAATTAGAATGTGTTGTACTGCAGAGGACAAAAGGTCCGACCTGGCTAAACAGGGAAGCGGAGCAGCCAAGCTGTCAGTTTAAGGGATTGAAGGGATGGATGAGGAACTACTGACGAGTGAGTCAATAGGTCATAGGTCTGGCACTGGGTCCAGAATCCAAGGTTCCTCTATCTGATGGGATCGAAGGAAGGGAAACCAGATCTGTCGAGGCCAGAACAGTGCTATCAGGATGATCGTCCTTTCCAGGTCCCTGGCTTTCTGAAGAAATTTGGGTATCAAAGGAACAGGGGGAAATGCATACAGGAGACCCGGGGGCCAATCGTGCACTAGAGCATCCCTGGGGACACTCCCCGAAGGCGGAAGTAGAGCAAAGTAGCTTCTGCATTTGGCATTCAAAGGGGATGCAAATAGATCGCAGCAAGGCTGGCCCCATCTGCGGAAAATCTTTTCCGCCACTTGAATTTTCAGGGACCACTCGTGTGGTAACAGGATGGCTCTGCTCAGCTTGTCCGCAATGACGTTGGATGACCCCGGGATGTGCATTGCCATCAGAAAGTGACCCGTGGACGCAGTCCATTGCCAAATTCTTAGGGCCTCTCTGCATAACGGGTAAGACCTGGTTCAGCCTTTTTTGTTTATGTACCAGACCACTGACATATTGTCCATCTGAACTGCTATTGTTCCCAGAGGCAAAGATTTGTGAAAGTGTTGCAACGCCAGAAACACTGCTCTCAACTCCAGGACATTGATGTGCAGATTGTACTCTGTTTTGGACCATTCTCCTTGGACTGTTCTCTCCTGAACCCCCACCCCCCCACCCCATCAGGGAAGTGTCCATGGTTATGGTGGCTGTAGGGCTGGGCAGTACAAAGGGACGACCTATCATCAGATCTTGACTCTCCATCCACCATTGAAGATCCCGCTTGCAAGACTCCGTGATCAATATGTTGTGTGACAAAGGGAGTTTCTGGAACGACCACTGAGCGAACAGCAGCCACTGTAGGACCCTCATGTGCATTCTGCCCAAAGGAACTGCAATAAGAGAAGCTGCTATCATGCCTAGGACTTTCAACACTTGCGCGGCAGGGGCTTTTCTGCTCTGCAGGAGAATAGCGATCTGATCCCTGAGAGATGACACCCTTATCAGGGGAAGCTTTATCACTGTTGCTGTTATATCCAACTCTGCCCCTATAAATGAGACACGCTGTGAGGGCGATAAGGTAGACTTTTCTAAGTTGATTGAGAGTCCTAAATGGGAACAGAGGCTGAGTGTGTAGTCCCTGGCTTGTACAAGACGATGCTCGGTGGTTCGCCGGGACTGGTTGGATGACTCTTTTTTCGAACAGCTTTGCAATTTCTAAGGCTGCTGGATCTCGCAGATGGGGTGGAACATCTGGAAATCTCTTTTGTGCGGGGTGAATGGACATAAAGGGAATGTTGTATCCTCTGGTTACTATGATTTGTACCCAAGAATCTGAAGTAAGGTTTAGCCAGGCCTCTGGGTACAAAGCCAAGTGACCCCCGACTGCCTCCAGAGTAGGACAGTCGGGCCTCCACTCAGGAGTGCTGGAAAGGCTTCCCAGGGACAGTAGCCCTGTCGCCCTGATGCTGCGGACCTCCTCTGCCACCTGGGCGGCGTCTTCCATCCCCCCCCCCTGCCTCTGGAGGGGGCATCACTCTATGTGGCCTGGTAAAATCCCTGAGTCTTATGGAACCACATTTTTCCGCCTCTTTGCCCTTTGGGGTATGGTCTAGTCGGAGCGGAAAAACGGACCCCTACGACAGACAGGGTCTTACCTTCTATCTCGCACCGAGTGAGAGTCTCCTTTACTTTGGGCGCAAACAAGGTGGCACCATCAAAGGGGGCATTGGCAAAGGAAGACTTAAAGGCTTCTGCAAAGGAGCACAGCCGTATCCAGGATTGTCTACGTAGAGCAATCGCTGAGGCTGCAGCCCTACTCCAACCCTCGGCCGCATACGAGATGAGCCTCATGGACGAGTTGACTATTGAAATGAGGGTGTTTAGCTGTGCTGTCACTTTGTCCGAGACAGCAGCATCTGTGTTACCTTGGAGGGTATCTCCCAGCTCTTTAATGAGATCCCTCTGAAGCCACGTAAAATGCGTCAGGTAGTTCAGCGAACGGATGGAAAAGGTCGCTGAGCTAAAAACGTGCTTCCCATACCTGTTCATAGTCCTAGAATCCTTATTAGGAGGATGGACAGAGGAAGATGCTTTGGACATTTCCTTTTTCGTGGCTGCCGCTATCACCATAGCATCGACTGGGACTCCTTTGGTAAGACAAGTCTTGTCCTGGGGGGTGGTAATGTACTTGTTCGGTCTCCAAGGCACTGGTTCCACTGTGTCTGGTGTCTCCCACCCCCTTAGAGTTATCAGGTCCATTAGCTCGTCGAAGGGCAGGGTCACCCAGGAGGTAGAAGGTTGAGCCCCAAACGCCTTCAACAACACCGATTCGTCTTCAGTGGGGGTAAGTGACTGCCAATCACCCCTCTGCCTTAAGATCTCCAGGATGTCAGCAAACGAGACATCCTCAGAGGGGAAACGTGGGGATCCCTCTGCCTCATCCAAATTGGTGTCAGATGTTAGAAATTCCTGTGGGGAATCAATGTGCCTCCTCTTGCACAATCTTTTCCTCGGAACCTCATCAGAGGGGGCATCTGGTGAAGCCTCCGAGGAACAGGGGACACCCTCTGGGGCTAGCTGAGGTGTTGGGACTCTACACTTGGAAGGATCTCGGGTACAGAAGTAGAACGTGGCCCTTTAGGGGAAGGAGAAGATGACTCCGATGAAATAGATGTCTTCTCAGACAAGACCTTCCTCATAAGATTGAAAGCCCCCGACCCCCGGGCCGAGGATTCCTCCAGATCCGAAGAACCGGGAAGCCTCCCCGACACCAGAACCAGGGGCTCCGACCCAGAGGACGGAGCCGAACTGATCTGCGCCGAGGCCCCGAGGGGGAGAGTCGGGACCGAAAATTCGGTACGGCTCTCGGCCCCGGAACCAAGAAGAGACCGTCGGCTCCACGAATCCTCGAGAGGCTCCGAAGGCGTTGAAGTCAGCGGTGCCGATCGCACAGTGGAAGGCTTCGGCACCGAGGGTTCCACTATCATCGGTTCATCTTCTCCCGGCTCCGAAGATTGGATAGGTCTCAAAGGAGGATCCGTCGGAGACACAGGGAGGGCTTCCAGTTTCGACACCAATTGGGAGGAAACCACAATTAGCTTGGACAGAGCAGTGTTCTTCATAAGCTTCTGTACGACACGGTCCACGTCAGTTTCAGATAAAGGCCTGGAAGAACGGGTCGAAGGGGGCGAAGACGGCACCAATCGAAGAATCGACGGTGGAGGCAGCTCCGACACCGGTTCCAAGACCTGGGCTCAATCAAAGGTAATCATTCGATGCTCAGCCCCGAGGTCTGTGGAGCCGGCGAACAAACTCTGGAAGAGGTGCTCGGAGCCGAGGACCTGGGCTCTGACACCTTCGACGTCTTCGACCCCTTCGAAGACCTAGAAGTTTGGTCAGCCTTCTCCAAGGTTTCCAAAAAGTCTGGCTTGATTAAGCCTCTGTCTATCAGCTTCCTGCACCTCTCCATCATGACCCTTCCACTAAAGGAATGACAGATAGAGCAGTCTTCCTGCAAGTGGAGAGGGCCAAGACAGTAGATGCAGGAAGCATGATTGTCGGTGATGGACATTTTTTGTCCACAATGACACCTCTTAAATCCAGATTTTGCTTTTTCCGACATGTCCAATAACAGATAAATAATTCACGCACTGTCTACTGTAAGAATGTATAAAGGAATAGAAACACTGCACACAAAGTTAAATGCAAATCCAACTAGTAGTAACTATCTAATTTAAACTACTAACAAACTACTGTCAGAGCCCTGACAGGAAAAGGGTAGGCCTAAATACCACAAAAAGGCTATAGATACTATATATATATATATATATGTATAAGTAAGAGAAACACCACTAACTATTGTAGAAAAAACACACACACACTCTATACTATAACACTATACAACAATATAACAACTCTTATGTAAAGATGAGAAAATAGAAAAAATCTCTACTGGCCCGAGCTCTCTTGACGCGATCTTGTTGCAGCGGCAAACTAGATCTGAGGGATAGCAGGGAGGATCATGGGATACACACTGAGTCTTGAGCTTCTCTTAGATGCAGAGCTTGTGATGCGGCCGACTAGGAGCCGAGGATCGGCTCTGAACCCGTGTGTAAGAACAAACAGTGAGATTGAACAATGTCACATTGCCCCATTTGGTACATGCCCCGTTTGGTACATACCTCTCCAGACATATGCAACAACTGGAAAAACCACAAAAATACATCACTAAAAGAATAACAGGCCTAAAGCAGATGCCCTATGCTGACCGTCTAAAAAAACTCCAGCTATACTCCGTTGCATATCGTCTACTCAGAAGTGATCTCTGCTTAACATACAAGGCCATGTCAAACCCAGAGCTGTTGGACATGCTGCACTTAAAGAAATCCCAATCCCTCAGAGCCACACGCTCCAGGGATCTAAACTTTGTAATCACAATGAACAAAACATGCTGGCGGGATAGGTTCCTGACCCAGAGACTCCCAAGACTCTGGAATAGACTGCCCATACATGTCAAGCAGAGCACCTCTTTGGCCCTCTTCAAAAGGAAACTTGACGATTGGATGGGAGATAGGAAATTCACCCCAGGGATCATGGCAGTCGCCCTGCTAGACAGGGTCCAGGGGAGTAAATATTGTGGGAAGAAATAGCCAGGGAATTCTTATGGCTAGGCTTGTATAGGTCCTAGGGCCGATAGCCTAGTACCAACCTATGAACCTATGAACCTTCATCTTTGTATATAATTTTTATCAGCTGTTAATATGCTTAGCTGGGGATCATAGAATATATGAGAGAGACATAACTCTCTTTGCTTAAGATTGGTATTTTGCAGTCTCTCTTTCTCTTGTACATCTAGAAGGAAGCAGTGCATCTTAACCTTCTCACAGTATCTGATTAGCTAACACAGACCGTTCTTTACTCATGTACATTTATAATACTGAAATCAGCTAATACCTCTCGCTACCTGCATTATGTTCCTTCCAACTTGCAGCAGCATAACTCATCTCATAAACAGCCGCAGTGTTACTTCCAACAAATACCGCTTGCAGGTTCTCATCCGGAACCATCATTCCCTTGCGTCTGGAAACAATGTACACATGAGCTAGACAGCTAGCTCAATTCTGACAGGCTGGCAGGCCGTATCACGGAGCTGATGTCATCGTGCACGTGATGATGTCAGCTCAAAAACTCAGAACAAAAAAATTGAAAATAAAATGCTGGGAAATTCGGAAATTAAGGGGTGACACTTGGGAATCATGGCACCCTATTATTTGGACCCCAAAACTCAGTAAAAACTGAGTAATTCGGGAAGGTTGGGAGGTATTTCTGTATTCTCCACGGCACAAACAGCACCTCATACCATTTCTAGATTGCAGAGGTACCTTAATAACAGGACAGAGTGTGTCAGATAAGAGGCACAGCCCTCTTTGTACCCATTACAATTGCTAATGATGTACCTCAAGGCTCTGTCCCATGACTCATTTTTCTTCTCAGTGCACATAAATGCCACGTGTATACACTGCGAGTGCACTGCAATATTTCATGACAGTAATGACACCGTTCATCTTTTCTGCTGCTCAAAAGTATGAAGTCCAAACTCCCAAGCTTCCTTTTACTCCTCTAGGAATGCTTTGATATTACTTTGTTCCTGCTGAACTCCTACAAAACCAAGGCTGTGTTAGTTGGGAGCCATGAGAGGAGCCTTACACATTCTCTGTAGCCTCTAATATAAAGACAGTCAAATGTGGGAACACTAAAGTAATCCCGCATTACAAATAGCTGGTGATCTTAATGGACCAGTGCCTCAGCATAGCTGAGCATTTTAACTATGTTATCTGCAGAACTATTAATGACTTAAAGGCTCTTAGAGAATAGAAGACTGCCTCCCCCCTCAACAGAAAGGCAAATGCCAAATGCTGTGATAGCATAGCAGTGTATGCATACTTTCTTGACACTGCATCACTATGACACATAAGGTCCTACGTTCTGTACCAGCACAAAGTTTGTCGCTTGCTTGGCAGGTCTGTTGTTTCTCTTTAGCAGCTTTGCAATGCCCTGGATGCCGCAGTTTCCTGATGTTCATCAACTAATGATCACCTACAGATGTCGCCAAATATATGCAAGTACCTAATTAATCCTCTAAATGCGTAGGGGATTCTAAAGTGTTCAGGTAGTCTTTACTGAACACTTGTACATTCCAGAGATTCTCTAATGCACAGCAGATACAGCGGATTCTATAAGGCAGAGCAGACAGAGCCTTTTGTGTTGCTTTAAAGAGCCCCTGAAACTCCCTCCACCTTGTATATTAGGGACAGCACTGCAAGCTTCATCCTCAAATCCAGCTTAAAATGTATGTGGGTGTGTGGGTGTGTGTGTGCGTGTATGTGTGAAGGGAAAATGCAGCAGCAGTTACTATTCCCATGACGCCTTATTACACACATGAAGAGTTTGCACTCTTAGTTATAGGGCTGCTTAGCTTCAATACTGCACCCCGATGTTGATACTTCAGTACTACACCCTGATGCTGTTACACATTATCCACAAAATGCTAAGGTATGTACTTTCTGCCATTTATTTGATACAAAATGATTGCAGTAAATGAGGTAGTATGTCCTGCGTTTTGCATGCACTATTGTTAGCCTGCAACTATCTACCTACGCTAAACTATTATGACATCACATACACCTTATATACACTCGCAGTTTTCTCTCATGAGTATTGTATAATATACTTCCTATAAAAGCCTTGTTTCTACCAGCTGTTCTCACCATCTAAGGCCCCATCTCACTGATCCATTCATTCTCTCACCCTCAAAATGTATACCCTGCATTTTTGCTTTGTGTGTGCATCCTACATGAATAAAAACTATGTCAGCCTGTATCTATTTCGCTTTGCATTTTTCTTAAGGCTCAGCCTGGATCTTCCCTATAAAAGGATTCATAATCAGTGGGATTGTCCATAGGAAATGAAAGCAGAAAACAAAATTAACAAGTGAACAAATAGAAGTCTGTACTTGATGTTTAAGTTTTTAACAGACCTTGTAACAGACAGTGGATTTAAAGACATAAACCACCAACAAGCTTTTAAGACACTCATTTCCTGTAAATACATTTTGAAATGTTTATAAATATGTCATCCTTATGTATCGGGGGTGTCTACAAGTTGTTGTTTGTTTTTCGGCTATTCCCGGTTAGGGGTTGCCACAGCAGAACTCCGGTCCGCTAATGATTGGCAGTTGTTTTTATGGTGTCAAGTTGCCAGCCCGATGCCCAACCTTCAACGAAGGCACGCCCATTCAACGCATGTCTTTCGAATGCCCACTCAACTGCGGGGAGGACATGCAGACTCCACACAGAAGTCAATCTCAATCCAAGCCAAGAATTGAATGGGAGAACCTCTTGCTGTGAGGCAACAATGCCACTGCTAGGCATCAGGTGAAAGGACTGCAGAGGAGAAATTTACAGTGTTAGCCTTCTAAGAAAGTGTTAAAAATTATTCATCTCCATGTCTTACACCATCTATCACATGCATATAATAATAAACTGTGTGAATCATATTAACAAATTAAGCAAATGCAGCTTAAAGAACAGATATGATCAGATGGTACAGGTTCTGAATAACGAGTCAGATAATGTTAGCATCAAACTCAAGGTTGTGTTACTAAATATGTTGCAAACTCTGGGCAAACTATATCACATCTAAGCTGAAATCATTTTAACAGATCAAAAAGAGTGCATACAGCAAAGTGTGCAGATTTCTTTGGGAAAGGCACAGAGGCATATATACTTGCAGTGTGTTATCACATGAAAAATCATATGTCCCTATAGGAAGAAAATAGGGTGCAGTGATTCTTTACATGGTTAAAAGTGGAAATAGCATACTTGTCAAATGTTGGTAGATATGGTACAAGGTTTGTAAGAAGGGATTCAATATAATCACTTTGTCTCATAAGAAGAAGACAGCATTTGAACATGAACACCAGGTAGCTTTGGTGAAATGTGTGTGATACGCAGGAATTTACTCCGTCATCTATAGTCAACTAGGAATTACACACAATTTAAATATTTAATGAGTAATAGCCATTACTCTGCAACATCTTGTTTTACTTTTTTTATAATCAGTGTAGTGTGTGTGTGTGTGTGTGTGTGTGTGTGTGTGTGTGTGTGTGTGTGTGTGTGTGTGTGTGTAAAATGATCACATCATGGATGGTTATGTTAAATGACAGACACAAAAAACATTGACAAAAAGATGTCAGCCATTCCTAATATCGACAGGACTACACTGAGACACACAATGCATTAAAAAAGGAATAAAGTGTTCTTATCTGATGTACTGCCTATAATCATAGCATACATTCAGCTCAGATGTGTCTGAATAGTGATAGTGTTCTAGAAATAGCTCTTTTAAGGAAACCTTTATGTTAAAGTTAGCCTGGATTATTAAAATGGATTGCAAGGACAGGGCTCCATTTTATTTTATGCCTTACATCCTTCATGAAAGCATGGTAAACTTAAAGCCACAGTTACTGTTTGCTACAGAAGGAATCTCGAATACTGTTTATTTTCAGTATTACTGCTGTATTCAGAAAGTTGGAAAGGTGTTAGTCTGAAATCATATTTTTGAGTTTATTACTTTATGAGAAAAATGTAAAACATATTATAAAATAATAATGTGACAGTTGTAGCCAGAGTAGCAAACAATGAAAACTCTGCACTCTTGGTTCATAGCACTATCAGAATCACTCAGTGGGGATTATAGGACAGTAATTACGGACAATTCTGTCATTTGACTCACTATTTTACTATTTGGAAAATCTGCATTTGCTAATAATAATAATGCTAATAATATTTAATTATTTTTGTTGCTGTATTTTAGTATTTATAGAGAAAGACAGATTGCTAATTCCATTTATTGTGAACATTTCGCATTTTGAGACAGAAGAAAGCTCTGAAATAGACTTTATCATTTTAAGGAGAGTCATAAACCATAGTGGTCTTAGAACCCATGTCTTTTTCCGGAAACATGAAATAAGACATTCAGCGATTTTACAGAGTAAGATATGCCTGGGATAAAAACATATCTTAACATTCCTAGTGAGACAGGAAAAAGTACAGTTTTGTACCTACCATAAATGTAGATGTCCGAACAGGATAGCATCTGCAGTCCTAACAAATGGGTTGTCCTGTCGTCAGGCAGCTCTTCGGTCGGCCGGATTCCAAAGTCTGGGTCTGGCCTCGGCTGGTGTTGCACTTCACCCGACGTCATCTCTGCTGGTCTTAAGGCATCAGCCGACGCCATTTTCCTCAGTGTTTCTTGCCCCAGATGCCAGTTGCCCTCTTGGAAAGCTAAATTTTGGATAAATGCCAATGTTTCCAAAAAGTAGAAAAAAATAAGCATGTATGTACATATATACAAACAAATCCCAGCTAGCTATTGGGAAGGAGGGTGGGTAATCCTGACTGCAGATGCTATCCTGTTCGGACATCTACATTTATGGTAGGTACAAAACTGTACTATGTCCTTCAAGGATGCATCTGGAGGAGGAAGAAGAATTATGGTGTAGTTAGGATCCCTTGCTACAGCAGTGGCAAACCCTGCTCGGGATCTGGAGTATAGAGGTAAGTTGTAATGCTTGGCAAATGTATGTAGCCACTCCTCGTAGAAAGCGTCTTATGTTCTGTGGAATTTGCTTTCCATGGTAGGAGTAACAGAATCTATCTGTTTGGAAATTGCTTTTCCTTCCCTTCCTGTTGCATAAGCTACTAAAAGCTGGTCAGTTTTTCTATTGCCCTTGGTTCTGTAGGTATGCAGCAGTCTTTCCCCTGTTCTGTGGATTGGGAAAGAAGGTAGGTAGGTGGATTGCCTGGTTTAGAGACACTCTGGATACCACCTTAGGCATAAATGTAGGATTAGTTCTCATGGACACTCTATCTTGATGGAAGATTAGGAAGGGTTGTACTGCCATTAAGGCCTGTAGTTCGAAACCCTTCTTGCTGAAGTAATTGCCAGTAGGAAAGCAGTTTTCCAGGATAGGTGTTGAAGATCTGCTGTTGCTGCTGGTTCAAATGGAGGGAGTGTCAATTTTTCTAGCACAAAGATCAAGTCCCATGCTGGTAATGGTGGTTTCCTAGGAGGTTTTACATTCTTGATTCCTCTGAGGAACTGCCTGAGTAGAGGATGTGAGAAGACAGGGGGATCGAAGCTATTCTGCAGAAATAGCTGATGCATGTATCTTGATGGAGGAATAGGACAGGCCTGTATGGAGAAGCTCTGCCAAGTACTCCAGGATGTTAGCAATATCTATCTTTGACACATCTTTTCCTCTTTCAGTACTCCAAATGACAAACCTTTTCCATTTCCCTGCATAGTTCCTTCTTGTTGAAGGTCTGCGGGCCTCAAGGATAATGTCTTTAACCCTTTGGGATAACACTGGGTTAGTTGCTGTTATGTAATGTTCCAGGCAGTCAGTTGCAGAGTTTTTAGGTTTGGATGCATGATGTTGTAGTCGTTCTGAGTTAACATCAAAGGCATCAGGGTAGTGTCCACGTTCTCCCCCGAGACATGCTCCTCAGCAATGGATACCAGTGTTGTCTTGGCCAATTTGGAGCTATCAGAATTATCCTTGGACGTTCCTCTTTGATTTTAAGTAGTACCTTGTGCATCAAAGGAAGAGGTGGAAATGCATATGCTGTCAGGCCTTTCCAACTGAAGGATAGAGAGTCCACCTTCCATGCAAGTGGGTGGTATGTCCTTGTGCAGAATTTCTTGAGCTGGTGATTGAGTGGGGATGCGAATAGGTCTATTTGTGGCATTCCCCATTTCTTTGTGATGGCCTTGAAGATGTCGGGTGTAGCATCCATTCGTGAGCATCCGAGGTAGTTCTGCTTAACATGTCTGCTAGGATGTTTTCTTTTCCCGGTACAAATATTGCCTGTAACTGGATGTTGTAGCTCAGAGCCATATTCCAAAGGTCCAGAGTCATTCTGCATAGGGGGTATGAATGAGTGCCTCCCTGTTTGTTGATGTACCACATGACTGTGGTGTTGTCTGTCCTTATCATTAAATGGCCTTCTTTGAGGAATGGTCTGAAATTCTGGATTGCTAGTTTTACTGCCAGCATTTCTTTTTGATTTATGTGCAGGTGCAGCTGGTCTGGTATGCATTTGCCTTGTATGCATTTGTCCAGCATGTGTGCTCCCCAACCTAGGTCTGAATGGTTTGGCTTGCTTGAAAGTTGTGGAAGGGCAAGCTGGGTTTGACTGGCATGCTTGAGCCCACCATAGGAACTCTTGTTTCAGGCATGGGATTAGTGGTATTTCGGTTTCTAAGCTGTGCCTGTGTTGAGACCATAAATTCTTTAGGTACCACTGTAGCTTTCTCATATGCAGTCTGGCATGGGGGACCAGGATTATGCATGATGCCATGAAGCCCAAGGCCTGCAGTACCTTCCTTGCTGTTAGTTTGTTCTGCTTTGTTAATGCCAAGAAGTAAAGAGGGAGTTGTTCTTGTTTTTCTGCAGTTAGGAATGCCATCTGTTTTACTGTGTCCAATTAAGAATGTTCTTGTTTGGGATGGTATCAGTCTTGACTTTTTTAAATTGACTGTGTATCCCAGGGCTTGTAGTAAGCAAATGACTCTTTGTAAGTCTTTTGTCAGCTTGCTTTGTTGTCCGCTTGTATCAGGCAGTCGTCCAGGTATGGATAAATTTGAATTCCTGTAGCCTGCAATGTTACTGATGCCAGGCATTTTGTGAATACTCTGGGCAGTAGATAAGCCAAAGGGCAATGCTGAGAATTGATAATGCTCTGATCCTGCAAGAAATCTGAGGTATCTTCTGCAATTTGGTCGTATGGGGACGTGCAGGTATGCCTCCTTGAGATCTAGAGTTACCAGCCAACACTCCTTGCCCAGCATGGGAAGAAGTTGCTGTAGGGTCAGCATTTTGAATTTTGGAACAATGATGAATGTGTTTAAGGCGGACAGGTCGAGAATAGGTCTCCAACTTTTCTCTTTTCTTGGTACTAGGAAGAGTCTGGAGTAGAATCCTTTGCCCTGTTCTGTAGGTGGTACCCGTTCCACAGCTCTCATCTTTGTTAATTGGGCTATCTGTTTTAGAGCTTCTGTTTTTTGGTTTGGAGGTAGGTTTGGCATTCCTCTTTTTTCTGGTAATGTGTGGAAATGAAACCTGTAGCCTTGGTCTATAGTTTGCAAGATCCACTTGTCTCTTGTGATATAGTGCCAATTTTTTGAAAATAAGGCTAACTTTCCGCCTAAGGGTGCTGCCATTTGTTCCCTGGTAGGCGGTGTCAGAGCCAAGTCACTGTGATTGTCCTGTTGCAGTGGCAGTGGTTGTGTCTGTGCCTCGTTGGTTATTGCCTTGCCACTGGCGTCCTCTGTAGGCACCTCCTCTGGATTGATTTCTGCCTCTGGAACGTCTATTCCTGCCTCTCTGAGATTTAGAGGAGTCTGGAAAGGACCAATTTTGGAAGGCCAGTTCCTGCTAAACCTTGGGGCTGAACCTGTAAGAAATCTTTAACTGTTTGTACAGATTTTGCCTTCTCTTCCATTTTCTTCATTACTTGCTGGGCAGGAGAACCAAATAGACTGACCTTATCCATAGGAGCATCTAATAGTTTTGCTTTAACATGATCCGGCAAGACCTGTTCTTTCAACCATGCATGCCTTCTTATAACTGTGCCAGTCATGGCTGATCTAAATGAAGCCTCCAGTGCATCATAGCCACATTTTAAAGAATTATTACTAACCTGCTGAATGTTATTCACCATTTCTAAAACATATTTCTTATCTAAGGAATCATCAGAGGACAGTTTCTTAGTTAACTGATCAAGCATAAACTCTTGGTATTGGATCATATGAAACTGACAATTCAAAGCTCTAGCTGAGAGAGTAGCAGAGGTGTAAACTTTCTTACCCCATCTCTAAGGACCTGGATTCCCTTTCAGAAGGGAGAGGGTTTTTTGCTGAGGTAGAGGCTACTGCCTTAGGCCCCTGGGAGATAGTCTCAGGATCTGCAAGGGGAGCCTTGTATAGGTGGTGATGAGTGTCCGGTACCCTGTAAAACCTATCGGGCTTGGCAGGGGCTGGAGGTAAAGTATCAGGAGCAGTGCAAACATCATTAAATGCATCATCCACAACAGGAAGAACTGGAGGTATAGCTAAGGGCCTATGTTGTGTTAAATGTAGAAAGGTCCTAAGCCTTTTTCTTGAATCAGAGAAATCTTGTCCCTGCCATTGGAATTGCTCTCTCATGGCATGTAAGGTTTCCCCAAAGGAAAATTCCTCTGGTGGAGAGGCAGAAGGAATAGATTCTTCAGCATCGGAATCTTCATAAGTAGAAAAAGGAGCCTCTGGGTGGTCTGTATTGTCTGAATCATCAGAAGAATCATCTGAGGACACTGGCTCAGGGGGCTCTGCTCTAGGTCTTTTTTCTGGAGGCTGAGAGGCCCTGTCTGGGTGAGATTGGGATCCCCTTATTAAAGAGATGAGATCCTCTGCCAGAGTAAGCATTTGAGAACTGGAACTGGGCCTGTGTGAGGGGGGCTTAACAGGTACAGATTTAGCAGATTTTGCTGCTTTAGCCCTGGCAAAGGCCTTAATAGACATGGCTGCAGGAGGCCTAGCAGCACCACGTGCTGGGGTAGAGACATCCAAAGGGATGGTGTCCGATAATTCTAGAGGAACCACATTAATAGGTAAAACTTCAGAGGCCGATTCAACTAGGGTAGCAGGAGCCTCGGTAGTAGTCATGGATTCGGCTGAAGATTGACCCGTTTGCTCGGTTTCGGCCGAAACCGAGACACTCGCGGTTTGCTTAACCGTGGTTTCGGCCGAAACCACAGACCACGAGTGTCGGTCTTTTTCATTGCGTTTCTTAACAATTTGAGAAGTCGGAGGATCCGACGGCATAATGTACGCAAAATCTGAGCCGAAAATCTGTTCAGCAAACTCCGACCCGGCGCCTCGGTTGAAAGAAGCACAGGCTAAACAGGCTGCTATGGTCTGGGCCTAAACAAGGTAAGCAGTAAGAGTGGAAATCTTTATGAGGTATTTGTTTCCCACAAGTTAAACAGTTATTCACTTTTTCTGACATCGGCTGAGGCAAGAAAGAGTCCCCAATGGGGTACTTAGCTTTTTAGAAGTCTTGAAGTAGTATTCGGTAGTAGTAATCTCTGGATCTGACCGACCAGCACTTGCGAACAGCTTCTGCTTGAGCGCCAGCAAGAAAGACTGAGGAAAATGGCGTCGGCTGATGCCTTTATACCCGAAGACCAGCAGAGATGACGTCGGGTGAAGTGCGACACCAGCCGAGGCCAGACCCAGACTTTGGAATCCGGCCGACCGAAGGGCTGCCTGACGACAGGACAACCCATTTGTTAGGACTGCAGATGCATCCTTGAAGGACATCACAAATGCCTCAGCTTTTCTGACTCCATTCCTTCATACTTATGCCTCCCTCCTAGCAAGTTAATGTCTGGTACTTCGACTCTCCAAGGACAGAGACAATGGTTTTGTTTCACAGTAGTTTTCTGGTGCTTTGTGAAGTGTCTATGTCTATTACTACTGCAGCAGTTCAATCGTGGAGTGTTTACATCTTTTTTTTTCCAGATTCTCTGACAGTTTCCTGCACTACCACTAAAGACAAAGCTAGAATTATTCTTTTTCTGTGTGGAATCAATTTTCCATGCTGCCTTCTTCCTCCTCCTCTTCCTGAAATGTGTCATCGTTCTGAAGGCTATTTATTTCTAAGATACATGGGAACTGTTCCTAGTCTTAGCTTAGGCAAAACACATGGATATATACCATCTTGCAACTTCCCCAGGACATTCAGTTAACTTTCTGAAGCTTCTCAACTTTATCTGCAAAGCATTTTTTTTAATCTGGAAAGATGTTTGAGAATCCCAGCAAATTTTCTGATGTCTTTTCTCATTTACGAACCCATGACTGTATAGTTGTACATGAAATATTAGACTACAGGAAAATTACAATTTCATTTATTTACTAGTATGCTAAGTAAGGGTAAATAATCAAAGAACAAGTTGTTTAGCACTAAAACCAAAGGTTATCATGACTGACAACTATTCACAATGCTTCCAACTATGAACTGACATTACACTAGCAACCATCTAGCTACTAGCAAGGGTTTAAGGCACTAGCATCTGGACAGTATTTCACACCTACACTACCAAAAAATAACTAAATAAAACAAAAAATAAGGGGCAAGTAGTAAGTAGTTACCGGATTTCAAAGTATCTGGTTTAGCGAGATGGACCTGATCCTACAATACCAAATAAAATTAGTTGAACATCGGAACTAAATATACAATATCTAAAAATTAAATGGTAGTACTAACACACTAACTTCCTAACAAAACCCCCAACTACACTCCCAAAATAATACCACCGACTCAACTGAGACAGTAAAAACCTTGGAATAAGGGAAGAGAATAAAAAAACCTGCCCATGATACAGCCCATAATAGAAAATCTCTGCAAACAGTAGCAAGTCATTATCAACACACAGCTAACTAACATTTCCTAACATAACCTCCATTATACTATTAAAATAATACCTCAAACTAAACAGACAAAGTTTAAACATATACACAATACACACACATGCACATCCAAACAAGTATCACATAAATAATTCCCCAAAGTGTTTGATCACAGAGATATTTTGATTTCTATAATAATCTCATTACATCTATTGATTTTAGGCATGGGTATTTCAGAAGTTAACAAAAAGCAAATTAAACAAACTTACATTCATGTTTCTGACAGATGGTATTTGCATATACCACTATTCCAAAACATATATCAAGAATGGAGTTGTGACACTCAGGATATTGACTGAGCCATATATTTGAACTATGTACTGAAACAAGTTTTTACTTTTACCTTTCATTGTACACAAACTGATAAGGCACGCAGATGATGGGTATTTCACATTGTGAAACCAAACAAGTGAAAGGAAAATATGTAAGAATGCACTTATATAACAATCAGGCAACGACGTACAACAGACAACTGATTGGTCACATTAAAGCATGAATGGGACAATTTTATCAAACACCTCAGGCCAACAGTCAGTACCATTGCACCTGCTGGAGGTACATTCAGTAAATGATGATATCTAAGGGATGGACAGTATAATCCGGCACTTTCTCAAGGACCGACGGTAACACTTTATAAGTACAGGGAACACATGCAGAACATTAGTTACCATCAAATGCACATACAAAACTGGAGACTTTTATAGAATATTGATTTGGTAGTATTCTAAGGAATAAATAATGAACCATCATTAGCAAAACAGCTAGGAAATACTTAGGGAATGCATATTTTGTCGTTACTTCAAACAGCTACAGTACACCATTCTGTATCATGGTCTTTTTTGTAATTATGCATGTCTTCGGTATTTGTACAGGCTGTTGTGCATATCAAAACATTTGTTAAAGGCTGTTTTTATCCAGCGGTTAGTGTAACTCTTTCAAAATCTAGTCTTTGTCCTGACAGAAGAGGGAAAAGATGTAATTCAACATGTAGAAGTACTCTATATGCTAGTATTATCAGCTATCATAGTTTATGTGAAAGAAGTTTACATCTGATTATTTTATTCATATTTAGCACTTTAGTTGAAAGGCTTGTTAATATTTCTTGGTGTAAACATATGAATACTGACAGTGGAGGAAAGGCTACTGACCCATCAAGTCTGCCCAAATATGTAGCCTCCTCTGAACTCTTTTCTGTTGCACATAATATTTAGCCCTTCATCAGTCTCACGGCTATTTATTTACATTAAGCACAGTACTTGGTTCACAAAATTGTTGTACACAGTATTTAAAATGTGTATCAGTAAGAAATGCGGATTTCTTGTTAAAAGTAAGCAAATCAAATCAACAAATGTGCACAAAGACAGTGGAATAAGGAGACAAAATACACATTATAGTAACAGGAAGTAAGTTATTTATACTTGCTAAAGGAGATCTAATGTACCAAACGCAAGTGGGAACAGACTGGTGTAAACTAATATGATATACAGTGGATCTTACAGAAGGAACAGATAAGTATGAAAAAGACAGGTAGCACTTCAGAAAAGTAGGGGGTGGAATAGGGGGCTGAAACTTAAAAATGATAAAAGAGTCGGATAATAGCATAAAATTGGGATAGCAAGAGTGGGGTGAAGAAAGTACGACTATAATAGAATAGCAAGGTATAACTGGTAACAGAAACTGAAGAAGAAAGAGGGCACAGGGAAGAGTTAACAGAAAGCGAGCTACAGAAAGTGAAAAGGTTGAGGAAGGTTTGTGACTTTTTAAATCAATTAAAATCACAGCTACAGGAAGAGTTAGTGACTAAGGTGACACTTGCTGCCCTAGCTAAAGCCTTGTTTTGAGGCACGTTCATGTAAGTTCAGAAGAAGTGTATTCTGCCATTTGTCTGTGCAGGCACTGTAAGATGAATCTTTTTGACCAATAGGAGATGGTTTGCAATAGCTAAATAAAGTTAAGTTTGACACCTTTTTTCTGTTCAAGTAAAGCCTACGGTGTCTTTGCAAATCCATACAATGCAACACTTATTCCCCATGATTAGCATAACTAAGGAAGAAAACTGGATGCTACAAAAGTAACACTCGCCCCATGCCAATAGATCTGTGTTGGCAGATTAATTTCAGTAACCAACAACAGGCCTAAGAATGTCAGAGAATAATCAGCTCAGCATGTAAAACTTTCCCATACTGCCTTAGCATCTTATCTTTACCTATAATATTTATTACTCTTGACATATATACATAAGGGTATGGCATTCATGTCCATGGAGGTCATTGTTCCATTGCACCTTGCTGTCATTAGACTAAACATCAAGTAAAATGCACCCTTTGGCATGTACCTGACCAGGCACTTGAAACAGCTTGAGAGACCAGAGGTTCCACACAAAAAAAAAAATATAGGGAGTAAACAGCAAGTCCAGTGGAGACTGTCTGAAAGCCCCATGTATCTACGTGGACCTCCTACAGACTGCTGCACAGTCACCTGCCTCTGGCCTACAAAGCATCCTGTGATCCCACACTGATGGATTTGTTATACACCTGCAAAACTAAGAGCATCCGAAATACCCATTCTAAGGACCTAACCAGTGTCTGTGATATAAAGAGGATGTGTTGAAGGGACAGATGTGTGTCTCAAAGAATACCTATTCTCTGGAACAAGCTTCCCATCCATGTGATGCAAAGCTCATTTCTGAGGTTAATCAAACCTTACCTGGATTGAAAATCACAAATATACCCTTGATTTGGTAACTATGTCCCGAATGGACAGTGATAACCTATGAATGCTTGATATGTACAAACCTACAGCATAGCCATAAAATTCCTAGAGGTATTGATATATAACAGCAATATTTCTGTATATTTAGGGTGAGATTGGCTAGGCTTAAATTGCTCTTGGGCTGATAGCCTAGTAATCACAACTATGAGCCTATAAAGCTGTGCATCTAATGACCCATTTCCAAATCTCTGACTGCCTCCATAAGGTGGAGCAGAAATGCAGGAAACAACTCTTTATCTACTGCAGAACATCCTAATGATGATGATACCCACCAAGCTGAAGATAGAGGAAGAAGGGTGGAGATGGTGACAGAGAGGAGACTGACAGTCTATTGTAATTGGTAAATATGTAACATTTGTATGTGTCACTGGGGGTTTAATTTTCCATTACCAACAGGACTGAGTCCCAAGCCTGCCCCCTGAGTTTTACTCATGAAAGAATGACCCAAATAATGCAGCATTAGACTATCACCATGGATACCTTCCTCCAAAAGCAATGTCTCTACAAACACACATGAACCAACATGCACTGTGGACCAACCACACCTTCTCAGCTATAGGTCCAGAAATCTGAGAATCCTTTCCAACAAACATAAACGAAAATGTTTCCTAGAAATCAAATGAATATCACCTCAACCAATCCCTACTCAAAGATTCAACATGTAAATGCTATAAAAAAATAAATTGCTTCTATGTGTTTTTCAATACAATAAATGCTTGCAGGTCAACACATTCTTCTTAAATTCTTCTTATCCATTTAAATAGTTTTTTCTGCAAAACTTTTTATTTGCAGTCGTTTCTATATTCTCTATGATCACCACCATTAGCCCTTATTCATATCCTATGCAATTTATTTTACCTCCCCATAGATTGCATATTGTACACAATGCTCCAGTCTGAAGTTTTGTGTATGATGGCTTCTTGTGTTGTTTTTCAAATACCTGGGCTGAGCTTGAAAATCATCAAGTGAGATTAGGGCCCTTACATAGGTTCATAGATAAGTACTAGGCTAACTGCTGTTATGGGTCATTTTAAGCCTTGCCAATTTTCCTCAAAGGTGAGAATCAAACCTTGTACAATAAACACCTTGGCCATTATGCCAACCCCAACAGTTAAAAAATTGATATAAATAAAATAAGTAGTGCTTCATTCACATAAATATGTACCATGCATGCTGATTATGAGACAAGTGCATCTCCACAGGATGAGGGCCAACATGTGTCACACAAACAGCATTTATCACAGTACGTGAAAGTGCATGTCACCCCCTATTGTCAGTGGCTTAGAGCAGTATCGGCATCAGCATCAACCCCTCCCTCGTTTTCCCATTTGTACTTAAGACGGGGGTGTCATATAAACAGTAGGTCAAAAAAACTTGCATGTTTCTGTTATTAAAGCTCTGTACCTTTAAGATTTTACGATGACTCATTGGTGATTGTGACATAATGATGCTCTGAATGTGACTTAATAAATGGGTAACCATGGCAATGGAATATGATATGTAATATGAAAAATTTAAAGTATCTCATTTGGAATCTCAAACCAGAGAGAAAGCTGATAAACAGAATCTTAGAATTAAATAATTTCAAGTAATTTTAATTGCTTACTTCAAACAAAAATGGGCAACTGTTTTTCTTTCGCTGGGCTTAGAGATTTGCGTACAAGGTAAGAGAAATAAAATAGAATTTATGATTTGTTACTTACTAAGATATATTACCAATCTGTTTTTTTTTTTTTTTTTAATTTAGATAGATGTAAATTTAAGATACAGAACCAGTGCATACCTCTCAACCTCTTAGTGCGAGAAATGTGGACAAAGCCTAACAAAACAGCAGGAAATGGCCCAAAAATAGGGACAGATTTTAAATATTGCTCTTATAAACTTAGGAAGTTGCTAAAGTAACAGGGATTGTGTTAACATAGATTTTTCTGAAGGATATGAAATCTGAAACTCAAATATATTTCATTATTTGGCGACTTCAATACTGAAATCATCCCAGTGATTTGCCAAAAAACACATTTTATTATGAGCAGACCAAAAAATATGAGGCAAAAATCTGGACATTCTATGAAAATCTGGACAGTTGAGAGGTATGACCCAGTGATTTGTAATAAAGTTGGTGGTCATTTACTACTTTAAACTTGCATTTCAGTCCTAGACTGTATTGCAGAGAGGTTTGTTTTACAGTGAGTTAGAATTGCACGTTTCACATATACGATTTATAGCCAGTGTATAGTAATTAGATAGATTGCACTGTATATTTTTAATGCAACTCCTCTGAAGTAAGCCATGTCTAGTATTTTAAAGTTATCAGGGGCTTTGTATGGCAAGAAGTAACCTTACAGAATATGGAGTCATCTGTCCTATTACAAGTACCAAGTCTCTTTATTGCTGCATTTCTAAACTTTTGGTGACAGGATCAGTTATTCTCACTAGTTTATTAAGAAATCTGAAAAAAAAATTCTCACTCTCTTTTTCTTCAGCAAAAAGAGGAATATATATGTACATCAAGAGGGTGGCCTAATAGTTAAAGTGCTTGCCTTACAAACAGAAGGTGCAGGTTTTGAGTCTCGCAAAGGATAATTGGCTGGGCTTACTTAGTCTAGTACTAATCTATAAGTGAAACACTGCTCATTTTATAGAGATTTGCAGGCTGAACTTTACATTCAGACTGCTCTTATTATCTGTTTTCAAATTAATCACATTTGTTAAAGCAGGAACATCTAATTTGTGTGTTTGCTTTGTTGAAGTCTTGAATACCTTGCAGGAAAATAATTGTTGTGGTAAATATGTGGCATCTGTGTGTCATTGGGAGGTTAATTTTCCATCACCTACAGGACTGAATCTAAAGCTGCCCCTTGTGTGGTGCTCAATGCGAGAACGACCCACATAATGGCAGCATTAGACTACCACCATGGATACCCCCCTGCAACAACTTAAATGAAGCTTATGGGTGCTCATCTTAACATTGCATTTGTGAGTAAAGCTCCCACTGAGGATGTTTTTTTTCCCCTTTCTCTCATTTTACCTCACTTTGTCTCTATTTCTTTAGTGCTCCTTGTTCCAAGCAAGAGCTGGGGAGGAAAGGGGAAGTTAAACACTATGGGAGAGTGGGGAAGGTGTAACTTCTGAGCTGTCTTAGCCTGCAGCCTGTGTGTCAAGGAATTCTACATGCCCTACAAGCCAAAGATTTACTCAGAACTATGTAACATTATGTTAAGTACCCATTACTTCTGTTTCTTCTAAGTGGAGGAAGTATTTAGACTTTTCTGCAGTAAAACAGCTGTATGACAGACAGACTAACTTCTGCATTTATTCTGCTGCATTTATTACTGCTTGTTAGTAGCCTGATTAAATTGCAACTGTTATTCTAAGCCTTTGGTTTAAACACTTGGGCTACAGACCAGTTGTTTTACATTAATAAAGTTTGTGCTCTGCACTGTTGTGGCAGGACATGTAGCTTACATCCTTCTAAGTTGGGAGTTGCTGATTGAAGGCTTCTGTCTGTTAATCTAAAAGTGTACTAGTTCTGGTTTAAGCATTTGGGCTTCGGGGAAGTTATTTTACATTAAAAAGCTGTGGTCTGCACTCCTGTGGGAGGAGAGAGTAGATTCTGCCTTTCTGAGCTGGGAGTTTCTGGTTAAAGGCTTTTGTGCCTGCTTATTTGAACTGTTTCTTTCTGAAATTGGTACACCTTGTTTGCTGTAGCACAAGACTAGATTCAGACCTGCTGAATCGAGCTTTGTTTGTATACCTTGAGCACTAATCCAGGCCATCGTTTTCTGAAGAAGGTTCCCCTGCACCCTAGTGACAGGAGTGTACAGTTAGAACTTGTCTGATCGAAGACTGCTAGAATGGGGCTCAGCTTTTATCTTTTTATTGGTTAATTGGTTAATTTGTTTAAATCAGTTTGCACATTTGCTATTGGTATATTAAAAAATACACTTTATGCATTGCAGCCTAGCTAGGGTTAAAATATTCCCGGCACCATTAAGTCTGCTCTTCAAATTTTCCCTTAGAACTAGCCAGTTTCTTTAGTTTTAGCACTCAAATCTGTTTTGTTTGAGCTCTGCACTTGTTCAGAACTCATTGTAAGCACTAAATAAGCTACAAATTACTACAACACTCAACTTTCCTCACTTGTCTAGAGGAAAACAGTTTTTAGTACTTAATAAATAAGCACCCATCCAGGCAATGTCTATGGGTCAGCTCCCAGTGTTTTCTCCTGTCTACCTGATAAATCTGGGCATCTTGGGGCAATGCAGCAATCGCCTCATGTACACAGACAACCCTCTCCTGCTACCACCCAACACTACAACCTGTGAGAGATGCACCTATATAGCCAAACTGGAAGCAAAGCTCTCTTCACCCAAGACTGGACTAGACAGTCAAGAGGAGAGGGTAAACACTTGCACCACACCACACTCATCACATAGTCCCTCAAATCCTACACCAATAAAACATACACATAGAAACACAAAACACACACCTACATTCACGGAGGCTCTCAATAGAAATTTGTCCAAGCAACAGAGACCTCCAAAGCAGAAGCGCAAGCAACCTACACCCCCCCAACAAAATCCAAATGACACATAGCCCACAAACTCAGTGTACCACCCAACCACTGCCCATAAGGCATAACAACATACCCAACACTCTAGTCATAGGTGACTCTATAGTCAGGCAGACTGATGTTCCACTCACGAGGCTAAACAAGGAGAAAGTTATTGTCAGCTGCCTGTCGGGTGCCAGGATCCACCACATAATGCACGCACTCAGGTCACTCCACAACAAGTACAAATATGAGTCTGTCATTGTCCATATTGGTGTGAATGACCTGAGATGTACCTCCTTGGACTACATGAAAAGAGATATGGAGGAGCTCTCCGATCTTGTAGCCCAGACAGGTATGACCATAGCCCTGAGTAACATCCTGCCATTACCCAGAAAGATACCACAGTACAAGGACAAAATGATTGATTTCAACAATTGGCTAAGCTTTCGGTGTCATTCTAAGGGGATCCAGTATCAGTCTGCCTGGGATGACATGATTGACAGACCATGATGCTTTGCTAGAGATGGCCTGCACCTGTCGCCATTGGGATTCCGGATACTGGCTAAGGTTCTTGCCACCCTATAGTGCCTTTTTTAGGCAAGGTTCAAATGACAAATTCACCACCATAACAGGTACAAGCAAGCAAAATATGAGGGTAATGCTACTCAATGCTAGAAGTCCAAACCTCAAAATGCACTCACTTGAGGCACTCCTTAAAATAGAGAACATCGACATCTGTGCAATGACAGAGACCTGGTTCAAGGTTCCTGAGAGCACCCCTGCACTACCAGGCTATAATTCATACCACACCTTTCAGCCACCTAACCTGGACCGAAACACTAAAGGTGGAGGTGTGTCCATATTCATTAAGGATATTCACACCTCCAGGCTAGTTGCTCAGCATAATGCATCAGCGATTATCCAAGTGCAACTAACTCTGGGCAAGACCGCAATCTAAATTGTAGCTTGCTACAGATCCCCCACCATGCCCCAGGATTCCCAGTCCTCATTTCTTGATACACTGGAAAATATTAGGATGCAACCTAACACCCTAATAATGGGCGATTTCAACTACCCCACCATTAACTGGGAAAACTACTCATGTACCAACTCTTTTGCTCAACGTTTTCTGGAATTCATAAATTCCAATGCCTTGGATCAACTTATTCACACCCACACCAGGGGTAGCAATATCCTAGACCTGGTCATTACCAACATGGGCGAACGGTGTTCCGCACAAGAGGTCAATTCCTCATTGGTCAGATCCAACCACAAGATAATCACCCTAGGCATCCACATCCAGCCCTCAACCCTCATTAGGGAAACCACTGTAAAAAATTTCTCCAAATCCAACTTCACGCTTCTTAAGACAGAAGTGGCAAACTTCACGACACCCATGCAAACAGACAGTAGAGGTACAACTGCTGAATCCTACACAAATGCACTTTATAAGCATTTACACAAGTGCATGGATCATGCTATCCCTAACAGAACCAAGATGCTATCCTTCAAAAAAAGGAAGCCAATCTGGTGGTCCTCTGACAACAGAAGAAAGAAACTGCTGCAAAAAAAAAGAGTAACATCCCATGATTGGAGGAACTCCCTGGTCAGTCTCAGTAAAAAGCTGAGATCCCTCATAAAATCCTCCAAAGCTAGTTACGAAAACAAAATCGCCACTGTTTCTAAAGACAACCACAAAGCATTCTATAGCTATGTCAAGAATCTCAGTGGCAACACTCAGATCTGCTCTGAGTTACAGCACAATGGCACTAAATATACAGAACCAACAGATATTGCCAACATCCTGGCAGACAGGTTCAGTGCTGACTTTACCTCCCTCTCACCCCCTAAAGGGCCCATCTCTATACCGTAAGAATGCAAAGTTCCTGTAATTACAGCTGCACAGGTAAAAACCACACTCTCCAAAGCCAACAGCACAGCATCCATGGGACCTGACAACATCCCTGGCTGCATTCTACATGAACTACAGAAAGAACTGGCACCCCACCCAAGTACCATGTTCAATCATAGCCTCAATTCAGGCTTTGCACCCACTGAATGGCATATAGTGATGGTTATCCCACTCCATAAAGGGGGATCCACCATGAACCTCGGGAACTACTGCCCCATTAGCCTGATGAGCCTGGTCTGCAAGGCCATAGAACGTATCATCATGAACTTATAAACAAAGACACTGGTAATCTCCAAACTCTGGACCCCACCCAGTTCGGGTTTGTAAAAGGCAGATCACGTCTCCTAAACCTGATAGACTTCTTTGAAGCAGTCACCAAAGCCGTAGATGAGGGTAAGGTGGTTCACACAGCCTATCTAGATCTCGCCAAGGCTTTTGACACCATCTCCCACTCTGGAATTATAGATAAACTCACTAAACTAGGTATAAATCCCTATATCACAAGTAGGGCTGCCAACTGGCTCACTGACAGAACCCACACCGTGAAAGTAGCAGACTCCAAATCCAGCTTCAAACCAGTGACAAGTGGAGTACCACAGGATTCATTCCTGGGTCCTCTCCTGCTTGGTATCTACTTCTCTGAAGTACAGGCTAACACAGACGGTCTTTGGCTAATGAAGTTCGCAGATGACTGCAAACTAGGAGTCATAATCTAAACTCCTAACAATGTGGACATCCTACAAAAGGGCCTCACTGAGACATATGCCTGGTGTCAAAGCCATGGCCTCAAGCTCAATACCAGAAAGTGCATTGTCATCCCTTTTGGTAAACATCTGTACCCATGAACTACCACATAGGCAGTACTCTACTTAACACCGAAAGAGACCTTGGGACACAGGTGGACAGTAGTCTCTCCTTTGATAATCACATCGCCACAGTAGTCAGGAAATCCTTCTACGTGGCACACCTCATCACAAAAGGTTTCTCATCCAAGAAAAAAGAGGTAACTGTTCCCCTCTAGTCATCAGTCATTAGACCCATTATAGAGTACAATTCCCCTTTTAGTATGTACTGCACAAGACATTTACAACAACTGGAAAGGCCGGAGAAATACCTCACAAAGAGGATTACCAGACTCAAACAGATGCCCTACGCAGACCGTCTCAAAAAACTCCAGCTTTACTCCATCACATATTGCCTACTCAGAGGCGATCTCTGCCTAACATACAAAGCTATGTCAAACCCACAGCTGTTGGACATGCTCCACTTAAAGAAATCCCAATCCCTCTGAGCTACACACTCTATGGACCTAAACCTTGTCAACACAATAAACAGAACATGGAGGGATAGATTCCTGTCCCAGAGACTTCCCATACTCTGGAACAAACTAATCTATATCAAACAAAGCTCCTCATTAGCACTCTAAGAAAAATCTTGATGATTGGATGGGAAATAGGAGATTCACCCCAGGGATCACTTCTGTGGCTCTGCTCGACAGGGGCACAGGAAAATATTTTTCTTGGGTGGCGAAAGCCAGGGTACCTTTTTGGCTAGGCTTATATAGGCCCTAGGGTCAATAGCCTAGTACCTACCTATGAACCTATGGTCTGGTTTAAATATGTACTTTTCTTTCTTTTCAAGAAACAATGACAAAAGGGACATGATATTAAGTCACTTTGACTACTGCGTGTTCTTTATAGTTTTACATATATTTTCTTTTCTTTTAATTATACATATCTGTGCATTCATTATATAGGAAAAACAAGACCACCTGTGACATGAAGCATGGTCAGAATGACAAAACAGATGAAGAATCGTCGTCACAAAACAGGGAAGAGGTAAGTGACGTGTTTTCATCTGGAGCTGGACACTCTGCACAAGCTTCTATTTATTTAAGCTCTGTTGAAAGTAGGTGTGAAAGGAAATGTTGCATGCTGTAATAATCAGTCATACACCTTGGTAACTCTTAAAGGCTTCTGCTGATTAAAATTGGCTAAAATTTGGCTAAACTGATGACTTCTCTCTTCTTCAAGACTGTACAATTGCCCTCACAATTAATTTAGTCAGAGTGTACCGAGCAGCAAGGTATAGGTTTTGTCTAGGTTATCTAGTTTTCTCTAGCCTTCCAATAAACTGGTTGGCTACAGTGTGTGTGTGTGTGTGTGTGTGTGTGTGTGTGTGTGTGTGTGTGTGTGTGTGTGTGTGTGTGTGTGTGTGTGTGTGTGTGTGTGTGTGTGTGTGTGTGTGAGAGAGAGAGAGAGTGTGTGTGTGTGTGTGTGTGTGTGTGTGTGTGTGTGTGTGTGTGTGTGTGTGTGTGTGTGTGTGTGTGTGTGTGTACAGACAAATAATTATTCTTGCTTCTGTAAACCACTTCATAGCAGAATTATGGGGTTGATGGCCCAGTCCTCTTACCTGGTATAAATAATAATGTTAATGTCTTGTTTTTTCTTAGGTTCATAGGTAGTTACTAGGCTAATGGGAGAAGCGCCTTTACAAGCTTAGCCAGCAATACCCAGGATATCACAATATTGTATCTTAATTTCCCAGATATCACAGAAAAAACAAAAGGTCTTTGCTAGCTAAAACCCAGCTGTCGTAGAAACGCCAACTCAAACAAACAAAGTAACGAAGCTGGATACTGCTCAGGATAAAATCACAATTTAATGCCACCGAACAATAGATACAATATAAGCGCTTTCGGGCGGTTGCCCTTCATCAGATAAAAATAATACATTTTAAAATTCCTTTTAAAACAATCACCAGCCAATCAATTTTCAATAAAATACCCGCCTTTTACTCAAAGTGGGCTTTAAAGGTATAACATCGTTCAAGCCTGGATCTCTATGTGCTGTTAACCCAAGAATCCACTTAGACTCTGCTAACTCAGTATTCAATTTAATATCACCCCCCCTATTGGTCAATTTCAAATTCACAATTACCCTAAATGTAAACTTGTGTGTCGGGTTATCTCTAACATGCCTATACAAGGCATTGTGTTCATCCTTATTTCTTATGCTAAATAAATGTTGAAAAATTCTTGTTTTTAGCATCTGGTTGGTCTTCCCAACGTAAAAACTGGTACATGAACAACATTCAGCTATATATACGACATCCATAGTTCGGCAAGTAGCCCTACCCTTAAACAGAAAAACCTTCCCATTAATGGGATGTTTAAATTCTACTCCTTTTTTAATACTACCACAAGCTTTACAACAGCCACATGGTATCGTCCCTGCTGTCCCCTTTTTTGATCTAATATCTGTAGAGGTGCTTACCTCTTTACAGAGTATGTCCTTTAAGTTTCTATTCCTTTTATAAATAAAGCTTGGGCTAGGTCCAGCAAGTTCCTTTAGACTTTCATCACTAACTATAATGTTCCAATTGTTGCGTATTATATTACTAACGCCTTTTACATCACTACCATAAGTAAGCGCTACTCTATGCCTGTCCGATCTTGCCATATTTCCTAACGGTTTCTGTTTTACATTATATCTACAATCTAACCACGGTCTAAACCTATTGGTTCTAAGTGGTTTCATCTTCTTAATTGTAGCCCCCACCATCTTCTCATCATAACCTCTATCGGAGAAGCATTCACCCAGATAGTCAACCTCCATTTCAAACTGTGCTTCATCTTTTACTATCCTAGACACCCTACCTAATTGACCTTTTACCACATTAGTGAAGGTGTGTCTAGGATGCATACTATCATGGGATAGCAGAGTGTTTCGCCAGCACTCTTTCCTATACAAACTCATTATATAGGAAAAACAAGACCACCTGTAACATGAAGCATGGTCAGAATGACAAAACAGATGAAGAATCGTCGTCACAAAACAGGGAAGAGGTAAGTGACTTGTTTTCATCTGGAGCTGGACACTCTGCACAAGCTTCTATTTATTTAAGCTCTGTTGAAAGTAGGTGTGAAAGGAAATGTTGCATGCTGTAATAATCAGTCATACACCTTGGTAACTCTTAAAGGCTTCTGCTGATTAAAATTGGCTAAAATTTGGCTAAACTGATGACTTCTCTCTTCTTCAAGACTGTACAATTGCCCTCACAATTAATTTAGTCAGAGTGTACCGAGCAGCAAGGTATAGGTTTTGTCTAGGTTATCTAGTTTTCTCTAGCCTTCCAATAAACTGGTTGGCTACAGTGTGTGTGTGTGTGTGTGTGTGTGTGTGTGTGTGTGTGTGTGTGTGTGTGTGTGTGAGAGAGAGAGAGAGTGTGTGTGTGTGTGTGTGTGTGTGTGTGTGTACAGACAAATAATTATTCTTGCTTCTGTAAACCACTTCATAGCAGAATTATGGGGTTGATGGCCCAGTCCTCTTACCTGGTATAAATAATAATGTTAATGTCTTGTTTTTTCTTAGGTTCATAGGTAGTTACTAGGCTAATGGGAGAAGCGCCTTTACAAGCTTAGCCAGCAATACCCAGGATATCACAATATTGTATCTTAATTTCCCAGATATGGGATGGGGTTGTATTAGGGTAGTGGTTCTTCAGGTGTTGGAGCCCTGAGTCATTTTATAGACTGCCTCTGTCCATAAGGGGCATGGGTAGTACCCCCAGGAGTGAATTTACAGTTCCCCATCTATTTATTCAAATTATTTTTGAAGAGAGTGAGGGACAGGCTTTGTTTTGTGAAGATGGGAAGTTTATTCCACAGACTATGGTTGATTCATTTCTTCAAAGTTACTTCCTGTTGGCACTATTTATAATTTCTTACTCTTTTAGTCCCTGTTCCTGCTGAGCACCTGGCAGGTCTGTATAGTCTTGCCCATTCATTCCTCACAATGGGCAAGGAGGGCCCTTCCCATATGTGTGTGAAGGAAAACCTGCAAAAAGGCTGTTATGTATGTAGCTATCACAGGATTTCTGCACTACATCTAAGCTGTTCCCATACATGCATCCCTTCTAGAAACTGCAACTGGGAAACAGTCTTCCAAGATAACTATTTCAGATTGGCGGTCTTGTATGCTCAGAAAGATTTTCAGGTTCCAAGCTGGAAACACTATATATCTTTGAGAATAGAAATGCTGCCTCCCATTCAGAACTGTTGCAGTACCGCACTGGTTGTTATTTGTGTTTTCACAGGGGTGAGGCAGTGATGGTTGACAGGTGCAGCTTAAAAAAAAAAGTTTTATTCCAGAATTTTAGATCTCTGAATGAGAAGGCCTTGTGCCTTGTTTTTACTTTTGGAGAACAAGACAATTAATTTTTCTAACTTGCATCAGTGGATTACTTCTCGGTACAAGCTCTTCACTCCCACTAAGCTTCGACTTACTCATGGATAGCCAGTGAGCCAATAATGATAGAGGAAGCCCTTATCTCAGCTAAGGATAACCACAGGGACTTACTGTCTGTGTGGGGCAATGGTGGTCACACAAATAAAGTTTGTAATATATACTTGCAGAAAATGGTGCAGTCTACCTGGAATCATTGTAGGTTGATCTCTGGAGTCCAAAGAACAGCAACAGCAAAGTATTATGACACTGGAAGATCACGTCCCTCTTTGTAGCCACCCTAGTCTGAGGTACCAGCAACTCCTTCCTTTTAAGAGAGGCCTGATAAGTGTGAAAAGACTTTCTGTATAACATGAAAATACTAAAGATGGAAGGGACTGGGAGGGAGGGGTCTGCATCTTGAAGTAGTTAGAAGAGCGCAGGTCTCTAAAGATTTACTGCAAGTCAAGGTACCACTGGCATACCTCTCAACCTCTTAGAAAAGAAATCTAGACAAAGCCTGACAAAATGGGGGACAATGGCCCCACAAATAGGGACAGATTTGAAATATTGCTCTGATAAACATAGAAAGTTGCTAGAGTAACAAAGTTTGTGTTAACATACATTTTCTGAAGGATTTGAAGTCTGAAACTGAAATACATGTCATTATTTGGTGACTTCAGTCCTCAATTCATTCCAGTGATTTGGCGGGAAAGCACAAATTTTAAGAGGAATACACCAAAAATATGAGAAAACAATCTGGACATTCAGCAAAAATTTGGGCAGTTGAGAGTTATGATGCTTAGAAAGCTTTACTGGATTCACTGAAACATTCTCGATTACTGCTACATACTTTCAACATCCGAGTGTATGAGAGTGTGAGATTGTGTGACTGTGTGGGTGACAGTGTATCTATCTATACATATATGTCTGTGTGTGTGTGTGTGTGTGTGTGTGTGTGTGTGTGTGTGTGTGTGTGTGTGTGTGTGTGTGTGTGTGTGTGTGTGTGTGTGTGTGCATATAAATATATTATATATGGGTCCACGACAGACAGATGAATGAAACGCCGGATCACCGATGACCACATCGCCGAGACATCGCCGACAGCAGACATCCCCGACAATGGTAAGTCAAGGTATTATGGAACAGAACACATTTCCGTTCCCGTAATACACACAAAAAACACATTAAAATGTGTATAGCAAGGGGGCAAGCCCCCTGCACCCCCCATGTGGGGGGCAAGCCCCTCACACACCTCTATTTGAATATACCAACTCCAAGATCACACTACAGTGAAGGAATGGGACTAACTCCCATTCTGCACTACTCACTGTTGTCGGGGATGTCTGCTGTCGGTGATGTCGTCTCGGTGATGTGGTCATCGGTGATCCTGCATTTCGTTCATCTGTCGTGGACCCATATATACATATAGATATAGAACATCTAATTCCATAACACTGAGACCAGAATATCTAAAACCCAAAACATCTAAAACCCATAACATTGAATTTCATAAAATCTCACAGTACAAATCACAGGAAAATAACATCCCCTCCACATATACGACATATGACACCACACTACCAAACACACTTTTTACTATGTTTCTGTAGGGGGGCTTGATACAGTGGGGTTAGGAAAATAACTTTTTCCCACTGTAGTGCGATCTTGGAGTTGGTATATTTAATTTAAGGGGGGGGGTGTGCGCAGTAAAAACTGTGTTTGGTAGTTTGGTGTTGTTATATGTGGAAGGGGATGTTATTTTCTTGTGATTTGTAGTGTCAGATGTTATGAAATTTGATGTTATTGGTTTTATATGGTCTCAATGTTATGAAATTAGATTTTATGGGTTTTAGATGTTTCAAAGTAGACATATATATATATATATATATATATATATATATATATATATATATAAATATATATATATTTGGGTCTACTTTACATGGTTGACTTTTCAGAAAGTCGGCTTTCATATGCCCGAGACCAAATGATTGACTTTCGAAAAGCCGACCATGTAAAATAAACAAAAAACACAACAAACACCTTAAACTGTTAGCAGGGTGGCTATGCCTCCCTTGCACCTCCTGTGTGGAGCTCTGCCACCCACACCCCCCGTAACTTAAATATACCAACTCCGAGCTTGCACTACAGTGTGGAAGAAGGAAATTTTCCCATTCCGCACTGTACGGAGACAGTGGCTCTCCATGGTCAGCTTTTCGAAAGTCGATCATATGGTCTCGGCCATATGAAAGTCGACTTTCTGAAAAGTCAACCAGGTGAAGGGGACCTATATATATATATATATATATATATATATATATATATATATATATATATATATATATATATATATATATATATATACATATATACATATATATATATATATATACGCGCACACACACTCACACACACACACGTGTATATATAACATAATATGATGTACATTATATATTAGTTATAATCTGCAACATTAAACTTATGTTTTCATCCAAATAATCATAGACTTGTATTGCCAATATGTTATACAGCAGTGTGGGTTGTTAATAGTCAGAAATTCCTTAACAGGTCTACCTTAATTAACGTTAAATTGCACGGCTTTCTTCAGCTGCACTGTACTAAAGTCAGTAAATAGGTATCATTTAACTTCAGGCTGTCCTTGCTCCCTGTCTCTTCCCATATGAAAGTTTACTCTGTTCCTCCTATTCTTGCTTGTTACTGACATTGCAAATGCTGCTGGCTCCACTGATATGCATCTGTGGTCTTTTAGTGGTGCCTTAAACCTCTTGAAATAGATGCCCATGAGATATATACAAATGACCCTTTAAGGGCATCAAGTGTTTCAGCAATATGGCTGCTGAATGGCCATGACTTTTTACTTTTTTTCTTTTTAAGTCTTTGTGGATACATTCAGGCCAATAAAGCCAAACCCCAGTAGTTGTGGACGTGCATGTTTCAGCCATCTTATGACCTCATCAGCACAGCATAAGTGGAATGTTTGGCTACACTTTAGAAACACGGGGTCTGAAAGCTCTAGCTTGGCTAGGTTTTTCTTTTAGTTTTTACTAATTAGTTTGTGTGACCTTTTCACTTTTTGGTTTGGATGCTAGTTGGGATATTTTGCAGGCATCTTAATGGTTATGGGCATCAGATGGGTTATAGACACTGTGTTTCTTCAGTATAGCCAAACATTATGCTTATGTTGTGCTGACAAATGTCATAAGAAGGCTAAAACATGTATGTCCACAGCTAGTGGAGTTTGGCTTTACTGGCCTGAATGCAGCCACAAAGACATAAAAAGAAAAATTAAAGTCTTGGACAATCATAAGCCATATTGCTGAAACACTTGATGTTCTTATGGGGTCATTAGCATATATTCCATGGGCCTCTACTGCAGGAAGTTTAAGGTATCACACAGTGAAAACTGTAGCTTGGCTAGGTTTTTCTTGTAGTTTTTACTAATTGGTTTGTGTGTGTGACCTTTTTACTTTTTGGTTCGGTCTTGTAGTGAAACAACTTTGGCTACAGTCATTGATGGTCACTGGTGTCTACAGCTGCAATCTGTGTGCTTGCTTATTCTTATCTAGTCATCAGAACTGAAACTCTTTCTTGTGATACACTTCCTTGCAGAGTGATCCTCTCCCCTACTGTCTTTCCTGAAAAAAGCTACAGGCTCAGTGGGACTTATCTAGTCAACAATATGAATTAAATACATTTTGTTTGATGATGATGAAGAATTCCACAGTATATGTTCACTTCACTATTATCTTACTATGATCAGCAGTTTATATACTTGAAATACATCTAATGGAATTTTTTTTTGGCAGGTACAAAAAAGTGCTGCTTCAGAAAAAGAAGAGAAGAAAATTACATTTTCGGCTTTTGTAAATGAACATAATGAACTAGGCGAGCCTGTAAGTATAAACACTCCTTGCCTTCATCTGCTATAGGCATAAATGATGGTTTGTTGATTATTAGCCAATCATTGGTTATTTAAGTGCATTAGCCATATTACTTATTAACAGCAAAATATTGTGAAAATAAAGAACAAAATTAAAGTATGTATAGATCATAGAAGACTACAGTCCTTCAGTCAGATTATAGATAAAATGGTTGGTGCTCTGTCATTTCTTCCTAGGCTCCAACATTTTTTCTGTGACATAACCCTGACCGTGCAAGTATCTTGTTGTGTCTGTTGCAGAATTTCTTTAGGATTCACTGACTTACCATTTTGTAATACTGCCTGTATCGGTGTGTCCGAGAAAGCCCTTCCCTTTTCAGTTCATCTGTTACTTATTTTCTATTTGTTGTTTTTCTAATTCAAGTTTTTGCTTCTCACTACATTCCACTTCTACACTCTTATTACTGTCTTGTCTTTGTAAAATACATCATTTCTGGATGTCGACATCATTTCTGGATGTCTTTGCCAGTGTGATTCTTCAATTATCTTGGGAGCTACAGTGATCATTGGTTAGTAACAGTTTTTTCCTGCATAAATATTACATATGCATTCTCTTTTTCCTTTCCAAATCCATGCTTCTTTTTATGCATTTCAGTAGCCTCTCTATTATTATTATTATTTTGTTCTTTTTGTCTTTATCTTGGTTTTGTTTTGTTCTGTTCCATTAATTAATTTAAGTTTTTTTTTATCTTTAGCTTTTAGGAAAGTTTTTCACCTGCAATTATTTTTCTTTCCACTAACTTCTTTCCTGCTGTTGCTCTATGTCCTGTGTGGAAATTCTGGGTTTGTTCAATAACAACACAAACTACTCTATTGTCTCTATGCTTCTTGCTTTTTTTTTTTTTTTGATTGTTGCTTTCTTCTTTCATTAGGGGTGGGTGGGGGTGGTTTCAAAGCATGGCCTAGTCCTGTGGTAGGAAAGTTTCAGTATTCTGAGAATTCTACGCTGACCCTTTACAGGAGTGGGTACTTTTTTAGTCAGGAACCTGTGCCCCCCCACCCTTTTTTTTAACCGGCCTTTCTCCATGGCATAAAAAATGCAGTCTGTATGTCACCATTGCCTTAGCGAAGCTTTGTGGGGAAAAATGGTCCATTTTGGATGATACTAGGCTAAAATGCAGTGCCCCTACCTAGTAGAAGCTAAGTGATTGGTTAAAAGGAATGAAAGGTTAGGTGTGGCTTTCTGGACAGATGAGTGAACAGATATTGAATAATCTCAGATGCTGAAATTTCTACAAAAGATGAAGCCATAGCTGACAGAAACAGAGTTTTTCAGGGTCAAAAAACATTATGAGAATGACTTAAGACTTGCTCTGCTCAACTTTCTGAAGAAATTTGTCAAGAAAGAAAATGGGGGAACTGTAGATAGGTATGCTGTGGACCATTTCTGGGCAAGCACAACCTTCATTTATTCACTGAGAAGGAGTATGAGAGAGTATCGGGGGATGCAAACACACACACACACACACACACACACACACAATTACACTCTGACAGAACAGCTTTTGTCTTACTCACACACACACACACACACACACACACACACACACACACACTGACAGAACAGCTTTTGTCTTACTCACACGCACACACACACACACACTGACAGAACAGCTTTTGTCTTACTAGCATACCAAGTGACCAGTTGTAGGACATAAGCAGACATAAAATGATGCCACCCTGTCACTGAAATGCCTTCTAGAGGAACACAGGTAGTTATCAGAAAGCAATCTTGAGTACACTGTCCTTTCTCAACTCCACATGGATTCATATACTTCACTACTACTAGCACATATAAAAATTGTTACCAGATTTACTTATGTCTGTGAAGTTACTATGATTTTATTAATTGGGACTGTACCCGAAAATGGTCCATGGCAATCAGCACACTGCCTTGGTAAACATCCACAAAAAACTAGAATTTAGCTCAATACACTGCAGACAGTGCCCCACCCAGTAAACAAAGTTATATAGATACACCACACCACAGCTATACTGCGACTGTGAATAGCAATTCTACCGTAGAAGACAGAGTCCTTAAAGAGCTGCACAGTGAGCAGGACCACCATCATCTGTGCAGAGTGATATGCAGACTGAGTTCTAGTTGTAACCCACTACCATCAGCAGTGCACCCTTGACAATGGCATTGCCATCATAAGGAGGAGGCATCTATAGAGACAGTTGTTGTAGGTATGAAGAGCTGGAGGAGGCTGCCTAAAGTAAGACTGGGTGTGTACAACCACCAGTGCCAATGTTTTTTTCAAGTTCTAGAAATCCCAATTTCATCTGATAGTAGCATCAGGCCTTGGACCTCCTATTTCTTTTTTTTTTTTAATCTACCTGCAGGTAACATCACCTGCCAACAGCTCCTTTACTTGTCCACAAGGTCTACCAGACCTACCTTTTCCTCCCCAAGGCTCAATCCTAGCCAAGACTGGGGCTGTGAGGAGACAGAGGGTGCTGGTGTAGCATCATACTGTTGCTAGATGGTGTGCCTCAACCCCCACTAGCCCTTGGCAGCCTTGCCAGTTTTGCAACAGCAGTCTTTGGCAGGCACAGGTGCATGTGTGGTTTTGTACGACCATTGTAAACTCTGCATAAGAACTCTAACATAAGGATAAAAGACCTCAGAAGACCAGGAAGACTGTGACCAGTTTTCAGATACCACTCCGGAATCGGAATTCAAAAATAGTGGTATATTCAAGGTCCAACAATGAATATGATAGTAACAAAGTGGATTTACCAAAAATAACGTGTCCAAAGAAAAAAGCCAATATTTAAAAGTCCAAAGTTGCTTTAATAATCCCAGGCTTTATCAAGTTATAACATATTGTGTGGCCGTCCCCTTTATTTATACCATAGGATAGGCCATCCAATTAATTAATTAACAATTTAATACATCAATTAATCAAAAAAATGACTGTTTTAAAATAAATATACCTACACCATAATTAAAAAGTGCATAAAATAGAATAAATAAAATGAAATTGAGTTAACAATAATGCCAACATACGTTAAAACTAACTACACATACTTGATCCTTTGCATAAAACACCTCAAACATAAATACTGTATTAGCATTAAAAAACTCTAAGAACTAGAGTGTTTGT